>NC_056727.1:131022747-131317747 GCF_019279795.1 Protopterus annectens
TAGTTTGACTATTAACGAAGCACATTTCAAACTGTTAAGTAAAGGGACTACATTTGTCCCAGTTTTTAAACTTGACATAGCTGATGTTCTTATTAGTTTGAAGCTTTACACTCAGCAACTTAATCTTAGGATGTTTTTTCTGAACATGTCAACACTAATACTAACGATTATATGGGAACCTTAAAAAGAAAAAGTAAGTTTATTCCCCCAAATCACATGAAAGTTCATATTTTTGAAAGGATGTGTAAAAAGAATTTAGAGAAATTATTCAAAATAACAACTCTAATTTCTTTACACAGCATGACAATCTCAGTCATGAGGAAAGACTAACTCTTTGTAATTTAGCAAAAAACAGGGATGTCAGCATTATGAAGCCCGACAAGGGTGGGGAGGCAGTCATGATGGGTCACACAGACTATATATCTAGGATGCACGAGATTCTGAATGACAGAAACACATACCATAGAGTTTCAAAAAATTAAATAAATAGAGCCTACACTGGTGTTGATTTATACTTAATGGATGCTTTATACCAAGGTGTCTTAGATGAGAATGAAGTAAAATTTTTGACAGTCCCTAACCCAATTACACCGGTCATGTTTGGGATTTCCAAAATCCACAAAAATTTCAACAACCCACCTTTTAGACCTATTGTGGCGGCCAGGGGTTCTAAGACTGAACCTTTGGTGGCATTTGTGGATTTTGGGTCCCAATGTGTGGTCAATGGAAGTGAGCATATTCTGAAGGCTTCATGGCACTGTTTGGAACGCTTGAGATATACCAACAGTGCCACTCAATATTCTTTTCTCACCATTGATGTGGTGAATTTATTTACAATTATTCCCCATGATGAGGGATTAAATTGGTTCAGAGAATCCTTGCTCACATGTGATAGGATAGATAGAAAAAAGATTGACCAACTGGCGGAACTAATGGAATTGGTTGTCAGGAACAATTATTTAACCTTTGAAGGTGAATTGTTTCACCAGATTGCTGGTGTTGCCATGGGTGCCAAATGTGCCCCTGTCTATGCAAATTTGGTCTTGTTGTATTGGGAAAGATCCCATATTTTTTGCACTAACTTTATGCAAAATATTCTGATGTACAATAGGTTCCTTGACGATGTTCTTATTTTGTGGAAAGGCAATGAGGAGGAGGTCAAAATATTTGTAGAGTACTTAAATCATACCACTATCTTCCTTAAATTCACCTACACGTGGCATCATACCGGAATAGATCATCTTGACATTCATCTCAAGATCACTTATAAGGGGCTACAAAGTAACATACACAGGAAAAAAAACACATTCCAACTCCCTACTTCATTACAATAGTTGCCACCCTCACCATCAGAGAAAAAGCATTATTAAGGGTCAAATGGTGAGGTTATCAAGACTGGTTAGTGATGAGAAGATTTTCTTGGATGAGATGTACACTTTACTAGGGATGTTTTTAGTGAGAGGTTATCCCCTAAAATTGGTTTTAAATACCAAACGTGAAGTGCTTTCCAAAAGGTCCACATCTTTTTCTCCTATTTTAGCATTCGGTATTAAAACTGTGAGTACTACCACAGGGGATAATTCTGACGTACTTGTTTTAAAATACAACCCTTTGTGTACCCCCCCCTTATTGAAACAAAAAAATTGTGGCAAGTTTGTTTCAATGAATACACCAAGACAAAGTTGGGGGCTCAACCCATGGTGGTATTCAGTAGGGGGAAAACCATTAAAAACATCCTGGAGGACAAGAAAAATAGATGGTACAAGTCTTTGATGGTCAAATGTGGGTCATGTAAATTTTGTCGATACATCAATGATGGGCCATATGTGGTGATACATGGGCATGATTATGCTTTATCATGCCCAGGGAAATGTAGTTGTAATACTACGATGTTGGTCTATGTTGCCCCGTGTGTCAGTTGCCATGCTATGTGGGAAAAACTGTCCGAAAGCTAAAGGACAAGATTGGTGAACATCTTAGGGCCATTAGAAGGAAAGATGGGCACAATGCTCTATTCAATCATAGTGTTGGTTGCCCCAATTTTAAAAAATGTATTTTCTTTGTTATTGATCAGGTGGTACCGAACTGTAAGGGTGGCGATGACAGACTTCTTGTTGAAAGCAGAGATCTAATAACATTATTTAGCACATTTACTATACTGGGTACAATGTTTAATTTGTATCCGGAACAGGTACACTATGGGTACGTAATAGTGTTTTGAATAAGTCTGAAACCATAGTTTGGTATTGTTTCAAACTTCAAAAGTTAAAAGTTAATGTTTTTTCAGCTTGGGTATGTTTATTAGCATTGCCTGCTGCTATGTTCTTTTTATACACATGTTTTTTATATATCAATGTTTTTAATTCATGGAATACATTTTTAACAGTACTTTCAATATGTTCACTTAAACTTTTCAACCAATTTTGTTGTTTGTGGAACTTAGTGGATATGTTTAAATTTGGCTAGGTATTATACGCATTGTTAAATGGATTCTTTGATTTGTTTTAGATGAAATGATTTGCACTAAGCACTTTTTTAAGGGTGGTTCACCTAATGTTATTTTATGGCTGATGATTGGCTTATCAATTAACTAATTAAGTGTTTGTAAAAAATTTTTTCACTATTTATTCTGTTGTAGTTAGAGGTTTCTTTGACTCTGATGAAGCCAATTACTGGCGAAAGCGCTTAGTCGAAGGAACATTTTGTTGTCAATAAAGCTGGTGTGTTCCAGGTCGTTGTTGGGATTATTTCTTTATTTTCCAAGTTTTTTGTTCCTGGTGGGAATCTGTTTTTGCTGCGTTTCCTATAAAGACAAGACTGCCTATCCTTTACCTAAACATTTAACATCAGTAGAAACTGTGAAACCAACTGGTGCATTTGATAGGACTGATGGTCTTACAGAGGCAGTTGCTTCTACTTCTGTTTCTAGTCAGTGTGATGCTGGCAACATGAATGTTGTTAATAATTCTCCCAATATTGGTGCTGCTGTGTCCACAATGAATGGACCTTTTTAGTGGACAAATCAGGGGTGCAGAGAACCCCGAGGTGGTCGAAAGAAGTTCAGGCCACACACAATAAAGAACAAGAGAAGAAAGGGAACAACAGGAACAGAAACAACAAAAAGAGAACTTAAATTTTTGTGTAGACATTTTAAATTTGTCTGATGTTAACTTAACAGATGACACCTATAAGGTGTCACAACGTGGCTTTACATTTATTCCTTCCAACAAAGTGAATGTAGCAAATTTGTTTGTGGATTTTAAGTTATACTTAAAGTTGAATTTGAAGTTCATTTTTGATTGTCTACTTCTGTTTTACCCACAGAACAGTGTAAATGTAGAAGTACTTATAATCCTGCCTTATGCTCTTCCTTACAAGTTTTTGGTACACTACGTGAACAGCATTTCAGGGACATTAGTAGATGGTCCCACAGTACTGATAATCTTACTCCGGGAGAGAGGAAAGTATTAATTGACTTGGCTACTAACAAGAATCTGAGAGTAATGAAGGCAGATAAGTGTAAGGACCTAGTCATTATGCATACTGTGGACTATGATAATGCTATGCTGCAACTTTAGAGTGACCATAGAAACTACAAACAGGTCAATATAAATGAAGTTTTATTGTGTTTCAAGCGTATTGACGCTATGATTTATTTTGTCAAGGTAATATTGGACACTCAGCATACATGTTTTTACAGGTTGAACATCCGAAGTTAGCAGTTCTCTTTGGTATTCCTAAAGTCCACAAATGCAGAAGTGCCCCCCCTCCCCTTTTAGACCCATAGTGTCAGCAGCATACTCTAAGACTGAACCAATTTCTATTTGGTTAGATAACATTTTGAACTCTATTGTTCAAAGTTCAAGGTTTTATTTAAAAGATTCATGGCATCTATTAGAGTTGTTACATGAATTTAATTTGGAAAATTTTGACATGTTAACTATATTTTTTGTAACACTTGATGTCACTTCCCTTTATACAAGTACAAATCAAGAAGTTGGAATTGAATTATTTAGAGAATATTTGACTGGTTATACTGACTTTGACCATGTTAAGATCAACACTTTGTGTGCCTTGATGGAAATGATTTTTGGAAAGTAATTTTTTTAAGTTTGGAACTGGCATTTTTCAGCAAATCTCTGGTGTGGCCATGGGTTCTAGAGTGGATCCCTCTTTTGCTAATCTAGTTATGGCTAATGTGGGGAGATGAAATTTCTTGTGACACATCCTTTGGCTAAGAACATTTTATTTTACAGGCGTTACACATTGATGATTTTTTTTTTTTTTTTTTTTTTTTTGTGGCAAGGGAACCTTGACAGTTTCCAGCTATTCCTGCAAGACCTGAATTGTTCAACCAGTTTTTTTGAACTTTACCCTGGGAGGGTTTGGGAAAAGAATAGACTTCCTGGATATTCATTTAGAACTACTTGATGACAGTTTTAGTTTCAGTAGTAGTATCCACAGGAAATCTACCTTTGTCAATCAGTACCTGTACAGGGACACTCTTCACCCCCAACATATGAAAAGAGGGGTTGTCAAGGGACAACTTATAAGGTTGAGTCGTTTGACCAGTGAAGATTCTGTTTTTGAAGGTGAGGTTAACAAACTGACTGGATTTTTTACAGCCAGGGGATATGATTTGTTTTGGTTACGTAACATTGTTGGTGAAGTTATAACTCTCAGAGACAGTTTAACTAGCCCCATTTTGAGAGGCAATTTCAGTGTAGCAAGCAGGGTGAATCAAAACAACAAGGTGTTTGAGCTTGCCTTCCCATTGCCCATTTCAGATGGAATGGACAGTATTAGGTGCTGTTATTAAGGAAAATTGGAAGGTGTTGCTTGGACATTCTGAATTGGTGAAAGTCCTGGGTAATGAACCTTTGTTCACTTATAAAAAGGTATGTAACATAAGAAGTATACTTGAAAGTACTTCTAAGACATTACACAATGGGGTAAATGACCCTGTTGAGACTTTTGCTTGTGGTCATTGCAGGCACAACATGTTTTATTATGCAACAATTTTAAGAAATTTACATTCTTTGTTTTAGACAAAGTAGTTTGCGGTCCTTTGGTGGGTAATTTTAAAGCCTTATTAGAATGTAGGGAAACTAAATGGCAGATAGCTTTAAGAGTAGACTACCCTCCAGGACTAAATGAAACTATTAACATCAAGTGTTTTCTTCAGTTACAAAGGCTTTGATGTAGTAAGCCAAGCTGTTCACAAAAATAAGCTTTATTTGATGAAACACTGTGTAGTTGTTTGTTATTGCTATTATATATATATATATATATATATATATATATATACATTTTTATATGTTTTTATACATATGCAATGTTAAAAGATTTTGTAGTGTACTTTTAAATTTTCATGACATTACAGTGGCTATTTAAATAATTTATTTGAAGCATTTTGTCATTGGATGATTTTTTGCACATGACAAGTATTTAAAGGGTGGTTTCAAGTTTTTGTATTTATTCTGATAAAGTTTGTGGTGTTTTATTAAACGAACAAACGCTTATAAGTTTTGTGGTCCGGTTCTTTTCTGGTCTTTGGTTTACTGCTTTTTCATTTTTACTTTGTTCTTTGGAGTTGTTTAGCAGTTATTATACTGAGACAGTGTAGCAACTGCCTCATGTTTACTGACAGCCCTGTTCTCCTAGCACATAATTCTACTACTTGTGAGAAATGCATCTACATCAGTAACATGGAATCCATGCTCTCTCACGCTACATCAGTACTCCTGACAAAGAGGAGATTACCACCAAAAATATGACACCACTCACATCAACACAGTCAAGCTCAACACACACCCAGCCTTTATAAAGGTCCTCAATAAAAACTTACCTAAACAACAGAGATCTCCAAAACACACTCACAAACATTCCACACACACCACCAAACCAAACACATTACACACAGTAGACAAAACACCAGTCTCTCACAAACACAGCCTATAAAGCAAAACAATAAACCATCACAGCTCATAAGACATAGCAATAAACCAAACATACTAGTCACTGGTGACTCAATTGTGAGACACACCGATGTCCCCCTCACCAGGCTCGAGAAGGAGAAGGTCACGGTGAGTTGTCTGTCTGGTGCCAGAATCCGCCAAATCACACACTTAAGTCTCTCCACAAGTACAAGTATGACTATGTCATTGTCCATGTTAGTGTGAATGACTTGAGACATACCTCCCTGGACTATATCAAGTGTGACATGACTGAGCAGAGTATGTGTCCCAGGCAGGTATGACCCTAGCCCTAAGCAGCATCCTTACCTTCACCAAGACTGTTACCACAATACCAACAAAAATAATTTACTTCAGCAATTGGCTTAGTTCCTGGTGTCAGTCCAGGGGGATCCAGTATCTCACTGCCTGGGATGACATGGCAGACAGGCCTCGTTGCTTTGCCAGAGATGGCCTCCACCTATCACCTCTGGAATTCCAGATCCTGGCCAAGGATCTTGCATCCTCCATAGTGCCCTTTTTAGGCAATGTCCCAAAGACAAATCTTCCAATATAAAATATCTCTCAAAAAACAAACTGAAGATCATGCTGCTAAATGCTAGGAGCCTTAACCTGAAAAGGCACTCACTGGATGCTCTCCTTGCACTGGAAGATGCTGATGGCTGTGTGGTCATGGAAATCTGGTTCAGGGCTGCGGAGAGCACCCTGCCTTAACAGGCTATACCTCATTACACACACACAGACCCCAAATAGAAGTCAGGAAGACCGAGGGTTGTGGAGACTCTATCTTCATTAAGGACAGGCTGATGTCCAGACTGGTTTGTCAGCATGACGCACTGGAACATCTCCAGGTGCAAATGACAGTTGGAAAGACACCCATCCAAGTTGTAGCCAGCTACAGACCCCCCTCCATGACTCAGGACACCTGCTCCTCTTACCTTGATCTACTTGACTCCATCAAGGTACCCTCTAACATCCTGATCCTTGGCGATTTCAACTACCCCACCATAGACTGGATGAACTATTCCTGCACTAATGCACTCACTCAACGATTCCTTGACTTCATCAGTTCTAACACATTAGACCAGCTTGTCTCATCCCCCACAAGGGGAGATAACATTCTGGACATGGTTCTCACCAACATGTGCGACCGCTGCACCACTCCCGTAGTGTGATCTTCCCTGGTGAGATCAGATCATCTAACTGTCTCGTTTGAAGTTTCTATCTCATCCAACCCCTGCCGTCCACCGTAATCAAGCTAAAAAACCTCTCTAAAGCTGACTACAACCTCCTAAGGGAGGGTTAACTGTAGCTTCACATCACTGCACCCCCTCAGAGGATGTAAACATCTATGCTGAACAGTATGCCAATGCAGTATACAAGCACCTGTACAACTGCATGGACTCAGCCATACCCAGCAGAAATAAAACCTGCTCCTCACGGAAACACAAACCTGTTTGGTGGACATCTTCTATCAACAGGCTTTACAACAAAAGGAAGAAACTGTTGTCAAAGGGTAAAAAGGAACAAATTCCAAATTAGCAAAATTCCCTCCTTAGCCTCAACAAGCAAATTAGATGACTAGTGAAAACCTCCAAAGCCAATTATGAATCAAAATTAGCCTCCGAAACAAAGGGAAACTACAAAGCCTTCTTCAGTTACGTCAGGAGCCTCCATGGCGAAGCCCAGGTTTGCTCCAAATTAGTACTTAACAGTATCACTTACAATGATCCTGTTGACTTAGCCAACCTGCTAGAAGATAGGTTCAGTGAAAACTTCATCCCCCAATCCCCCCAAAGGCCCTTTCGACATCCCTGACACTTGTCCTGCACCTCACATCTCTGTAGATCAAGAGTTAAAGGCCCTATCCAAGGCAAAGAACACAGCTTCCATGGGACCTGATAGCATCCCAGGCTGTATTCTGCACCATCTCCGGCAAGAACTTGCTTCACTATTGAGCACCCTATATAACCAAAGCCTAAATACAGGTTTCATTCCAGCAGAGTAGAGAGCTGCCATTGTCATCCCCTTACACAAAGGCGGTGCCACTACTGACCCTGAAAACTATCACCCCATTAGCTTGACAAGTCTGATCTGTAAAGCCATGGAGCATATTATTATGGATCTCATAAACAAGGATATAAGCAATCTCCAAGCACTTGACCCCACCTAGTTCAGATTCGTCAAGGGCAGATCATGTCTGTTGAACCTGGATGACTTGTTTGAGACCGTCACCAAGGCCCTGGATGAGGGAAAGTCAGTACATACGGCCTACCTTGACTTGGCCGAGGCCTTTGACACAATCCCCCACTCAGGCATCATTAGAAAGCTAAGACAACTAGGTGTAAATCCCTATCTCATCAGGTAGGTGGCCAACTGGCTCACCGACAGGACCCTCAAGGTCAAAATAGGCACCTCCACCTCCGATGGCAGACCCATCACTAGTGGAGGTCCCCAAGGATCTGTCCTTCGACCCCTACTATTTGGCATCTACTTCTCAGCGGTCCAGGCAAAGACAAAAGGCCTGTGGCTGACTAAGTTTGTGGAGGTTTACTACTGTTTATTTGAACAGGAAAACATTTTCCATTCAAATAAATGAATAGTAATACCGAAAGTAAAAAAAACTAACGCTGACAATGTCGAACCAAATGCTCGACACATTTGACTCGACATTGTTGTTGAAATCACCTTGTGATAGCCGTACAGGAGCTGATGTAAATCAAACTCCTATACAGCTATCACGTTTTTGCAGGGGGGCAAGGCCCCCTGCACCCCCACACCCCCCTATTATATATTCTAACTCTGAGATTGCACCACAGTGGGGATGTGGATGAATTTCCACTCCCCACTGTACCGCGATCTCTGTGCAGATAGTTGACTTACACTTATGTGAATGCAGTTGTGCATTTGCATAAGTGGAGTCGACTTATCTGGTGCAAAACTGTTTGTGCGTTCGACATTCTGATTTTTGGCACATTGCAGCCAACAGAATGTTGTTCGCATAAACAAGTCTAACTCCTTGTGCATTACCTGCTCGGAAGGCCTGAATCTAATAGGAGCATCAACAAAACCTGCTGGAGAGACAGGTTTGTCTCCCAGAGGCTGCCCCCATCTCTGGAATAGACTTCCCATACAAGTCAAACAGAATACCTCACTGACTCTCTCTTCAAGCGCAACCTTGATGAGTGGATGGGAAACCACAATTTCGCCCCAGGGATTCCACCTGCGTCCCTCACTGACAGGGGTGGCAAGTGCTGACTGAAGTTTCTTTTTGGGGATAAACTCTTGGCTAGGCCTGTAAGGACCCCAGGGCCATTAGCTCAGAAACCTCCTATGATCCCTGTGATTACATCTCATCATCCAGAAGCACACTGCTACCATACTTATGTACTTATATATATATATATATATATTATACACACACACACACACACACACTTATATACATATGTACTTACCATAATAATAGATCTGTACTGTCTGCTTCTATCCTTCCTCAACAGATAGGTCTTCGGATCTGACCTCGGATCCATCTTCTGTGACACAAGACTTTGGATTCCAAGCTGAGGCTCCTCCCCTTGCCATAACTGCCTGCTAAGCTCAACATTACTGTAGATCAAGCTTACTCAAGAATACAGACAACTTAATAATAACAGTAATAATGATAGTAGTAATAATGCTGTATGAGAGGTAATATGAATGCTGGTAAGCTGATCTGGAGCTAGAAAGTGCAATTAAAGGGCCTTCAGAATATGTTATTTTAGGCAAACCAGGATAAAGGAACAATGAATTCCATAATCATTAGTTGGGATAGGTGGGAGGGGAGCTGAGGAAGGACAGAAGCAGACAATACAGATCTAGCATTGTGGTAAGTACATAACTTTCATATCTGATGTCTCTCCTGCTTCTCAACAGATTCATGAACCAAAAGCTGCCTTGCCTCTTGAGAGTAAATGCAGTTTATAATGGAATATGAAGGTACGAACACTTGACCAAGTTCCAGATGCACAAATGTCATCAACAGATACTCAAAAAGAGAAAGCAGCTGAGGTTGCCACAAACTTCGTAGAGCGAGTTTTGATGGGTCTAGGTAAGGCTAAGCCTTTTTCTTAGTATACATGCATGATGCAAGAAGACAACTGTCTTGATAATGTCACTTTGGAAACTTCATGACCCAGTCGACTTGCTGGGAAGGACACAAACAGCTTACCAGACTTTATAAATTTTTTTGTATGGTGGATATAAAAACAGAGCTGTCTATGAACATCCAACAAATGAATGTATTCTCCCTTACTGGAAATTTTCTTGAAAAAACTAAGATTGATGTTCTGGCTTAAAGTGGTCTCAGCAGCTACCTTTGGTAAAAGGGAAGGACTGGTTCAGTGGGAAATTTTGTCCCTCTGACAAATGATGTACGGAGGTTTACAATAAAGGAGTTCTAAATCTGATACCCTCATAGCAGAAGCAAGTGCCACCAAGAATAAGGTTTCCCTGTTAAGAAATGAAGAGCCACTTGGCTGCATGTTCGAAAGGCGGTTTAGTCAGTACTTGAAGTAAAACAGTAATATCTCAGGGAGGGGTAGGATCTCTAAAAGGAGGTCTGATAAGAAAATTCCCCTTAAAAAGCTTTTAGACAACTAAGAGACTGATTTTCTCCAATATGGAAACTACAAATAGCTGAAAACTGGATTCATAGGAGAGTAGATGGCACCATTCTGAAGAAGACAAGCTAGAAAGTCTAAGACCACTGGAAAGGGTGACAAGAAAGGGTATAAATTCCTTTCAGGAGACCAAATAGAGAACCTTTTCCATTTGCTTTTGTAATCTACATAGCAGACTGTCTCTGTGATGAAATGAGAATGTGGATCACTTGGGAAGAAAGTCTGGACTGACGAAACCAAGCAGTTAATTTGAGGGCTTGAATGGCAGAGAGAGGCAGGCCGGATGGATGAGAAATGAAATCTGGGATGGGATCCAGCACCCATGGATGAGGGGAACCATACTTGTTGAGGCCAAAAGGTGGGCAATGAGGATCACCGTGACCTTCCTCTCTAATGTTTTCTTAAGAAATTTTGTGATGAGAGGAGTTGGAGGAAAGGTGTAAGAGAGACTGGGGGTGCCAAGTGTAATCAGAATGTCCTTAGGTGACTCCCCCTCTGGGGGGAATCAGGGCAACGAGCCTGCAGCATTTGTTGTTATGGGGAGAAGTAAAAAGACTGCAACATGGTTGACCCCAGTGGTGGATATTTGTACTGCCACCTTTTGACTGAGGGACCACTAGTGTGGAAGGAGATAGATCAGCTCAAGCTGTCTGCTAGAACACTGGACGTCCCTGGAATGTACATTTGTCAAATCCTCATGGCTTCTCAGCCAAACGGGTAAGAACAGGTCCCCCCCTTGCTTGTTGGATGTACCAGACTACGAACATGTTGTCAGTTTGTATAGCTATCAGTACTTGAGGAAGGAAGTCCTGGAAGTCCTACAATGCTAGAAGAATTGCCCTCATCTCTATAATGTTGGCAGGTAGCATGGCCTCAGAAGGGGACTGCATGCCTTGGTCTGTCTTTCTCCTGTAGTGCAGACGCCCACCTCAACTGGGAAGTGTCTATGGTCATAGTAGCTTTGCGTTGAGGAAAGACAAATGGGCAACCTTGCATTACCACATGGGATTTAAGCCACCAGCAAATGATTCCTGCAAATGTTCATCAGATGTACTTGGAAAGACACTAGTTGGCACCTGATGGACCACTGTGCTACTAGGGTCCAGTGGAGCACTCTCATGTAGTACAAGACAAAAAGTGACGGATTCAGCCATTAAACCCAGCAAATGAAGAATCCTTCTCAACATTGTTTTTTGAGATAACAGAATGACTTGAGCATGACTGTGAAGAGTGGATAATCTGCTCAGTTGAAGTTATGCTGTCTGATAAAGTGTATCCCAAGTTTGTTCTTAAGAATTTTATCAATTGTACAGGATGGAATTTAGACTTGTCTGGGTTTACTGTGATGCCCAACACTGAACAAGCTGGAGCAAGGAGTTTCTTGCTTGGATAAGCAGATTCCTCATAGGGGTGGAAATGAGCCTGTCATCTAGATATGGGAACACCAGGAACCCCTGCATCCTGAGGTATTCTGCTACCACTGACATGCATTTGGTGAACATTTGGTAGGTTGTGAGGAGGCCAAAAGGCAGGAAGTGACTGGCTCCCAGCCATAAGGGGAGAAACCTTCTGGACTGCCTGTCCATCTTGATATGGTAGTAGGCATCCTGCAGGTCTATGGAACACATCCAATCGTTCACTCTCAGTAGTGGGAGAATGGAATGAACCATGACCAGCTGGAACTTTGCTTGACATACTGGTTAAGGTAACTGAGATCCAAAATTGGGCTGAGGTCTTCAGTCTTTTTTTGGCACTAAAAAGAATCTTGAGCAAGTTCCAGATCCTAGCTAGTCTGGTAGGACCTCTTGGATGGATCACTTCTTTAGCAGTTTTTATATTTCTCTGCATGCTGCTGGTCTTTGAGAGGGTGGAAGATTTGGAAACTTTTTTGAATTTGGGGGAAGAGATAAAAAGGGAAAGTAATAGCCTCTGGTTATTATCCTCTGCAGCTATTTGTCATTCGTAATGGACATCCAGGCTTTGGGGTGCAAAGTTAAGTGCTCCCTGACTGCTTCCAGATTCCGTCTGTCAGGTAATCCTTCAAGAGCACTAATAAGGCCTCTTGGTGAAAGACCTCTGAAGACTTGGTTTTGCAGCCCACCTCTGCCTCATGGGCAAGGTCTACTATTAGAACTCCCCTCTCTGACTCGGAGGAATCTGGCTCCAGTAGTGTTAGGAGAGAACCCTTGTTACTTCTGTTACCATAGTTTCTTACCCTCTTTTTGGTTCCCTGAAAAACAACTCTGGAAGGTAGAGAACCGTATTCCAAATACAGAAAGAGTCTTTCCATCTTGTTCATTTTTGGTAACTGTTTCTTTCACTTTAGGTTCAAAGAATGCTGAACCATCAAATGGGGCATTAATAAAGGGCGTCTTAAAGTACTCCACAAACTCACACATGCAAATCCAAGCATGTGTCTATATGGTAATGTCTGAGCTGGCAGCTCTTGAAGTGGCTTCAGTAATGTTACAGATCAGACACAATGAGACAGCAGACAGTGAGTGTAGGATGGCTGAGAGTCCAAGGTTTTCTTTTCTTCTGCAGATATAGGCCTGGAGAGGGACTTTGAGATTTCTTTGGTCAAAGACTTATGAAATTTTATGGTGCATGTCAAGTAATTCATTGCCCTCAGAACTAAGGCTGCTGAACAGCAAGTCCACTTCCTGAATCCACCCAGTGCCCTCAAACCCCTGTTAGGAGATGGACAGAAGAGCATTCCGCTGGAAAGTCTTTTTTGATGGCCACTGCCACTAAAATGGATTTCATGGCCAGCCTCTTGCTCTAATGTTGGTGAACTTTTGGGGAAACTAAGTATTTGCCTGATTTACAGGGAACTGGTTTAGCCCCGTCCAGCTCCTTCCATGCCTATTTACAGATGAAATCCACCAAATCCACCATCTCGTTAGTAGGGGAAAATCACCCAAGATGCAGCTGAACCAGTCCTAAAGGCCATGAGGCATACTGACTTCCCTTGAGAGGGAGCGTCAGTGGACCACCCGCCTTTCTGTCTCAGAAGCTTAAGAATTTCCCTGAATGAGATATCCTCAAGGAGAGATCTGGGGAACTCCTTGTTATCAAGAGCTGCGTCCTCTGTGAGAAACTACTTGGGGGGGATTCTATGTACCTCCTTTTACACATGTGCTTTCAAGGTGCCTCCCCAGTGGAGTGTTCTGAAGAGGATTCAGAAGATATTTGCAAATCCGCTATACAGACCATCTCGAGACTTGGAGGGCCCAGATATGGCCAAAGTGTACTGAATGAGAAGGATCATGACCCAGGTTTTTTTGGGGGGGATGAGTGGAACTGAGCTAGAAAGAGAAATTTGCTTATCCTATCGGAAGAGTGCTCTCTCGAAAGCCTTGAATGCTGAAATCAAAGGAGATCTTGAGATTTGCCTGGTGGGAGCCACCTTACATACAGTCATACATCTGGCATATGACCTAAGCCTGTGGACACAAGAGTACATAAGTGGATGTATGAGCGCAATATCCTCAAACTATCAGAAACACCTGAAGAAAAAAGTATTAAACCAAAATAAGGTCAGCTAAAAGGAGGGGAACAGGAAACTGGTCAACCCTTGGCACACAGACAGCAAGAGAGATAAACATATGAGCAACCAAATGGGGAAAAGAAGGGTGGGATCTAACACTGCACAGTGATCAGTAGGATATCTTCTGTTATGGTGAGTTTTTATACAACTGTACTATGTCCATTCTTAGGCTACTACTGCAGTACTCAAACACTGATGAGTGATTCCCAAAGCTTATCAATTATAAAGGGTGGATAACCAGAAAAAGGGGAGATGTCTAACAGTCCTGAAAGATCAGATCTAGAAAACAAAGTTCTAGATTCTGACAAAGCATCTACTCTGTAATGTTTTGTGAAAGTGTAAACAGACGACCATGTGGCTGCTTCTACAATAGCGCAGGAATCAATTTCCTTGAAGAAGGCCCCAGAACAGGAAACTGCTCTAATGGAGTGAGCTTTAACATGACAAGATAATGGCTTACCATGATGAGAGTAATAAAAGGAAATGGATTTTGAGCTCCAATTAGCAACTGTCTGCTTGGAGACAGGGTTGCCCAACCTGCCTTCCTGGAAGGAAACAAAGTTGTTCTGTCTTCATAATGTCTTCAGTCTTACCTCAATAGACTCTTAGTTGCCTGTGCACATCTAAGGAATGCAAGTCTCTTTCACCTTTGTTCTGTAGTTTTGGAAAGAAAGTAGGTAAATTAATAGTTTGATTGAGAGGGAACACATTAACCACTTTGAAACATGAAAGAAGGGATGACCCTAAGAGACACCCAATCCTTGTGGAAAATAATGAAAGGAGGTGAGGCAATAAGAACTTGAAGCTTAGAAACCCTTCTACATGAGGAAAGAACCACCAGCAAAATGGTTTTCCAAGTACAGAACTTCAGAACAGCTGAGGCCAGTGGTTCAAAAGGTGACTAAGTAAGCATTTCCTAGACAAAACTGAGATCCCTAGGAAGTGGAATAGCCTGCCTAAGTGGATTCAAGTGAAGGACGCCCTTCAGGAACTGCTTGACTTCAATTCTAGGAAATATAAGAGAATTAAGAGGCATGCATGCAGAGAAGTGTGGTCTGAAAGAAGAATGGGCTAGACCCGCTTTAAGGAGTTCACTTAAGTAAGACAGAATAGCTGGAATCACTGTCTGGATGGGTTCTCATTTTTTTATGATATCAGAAAGAAAATAGTTTCCATTTGGTGATATAAGACCTTCTAGTAACAGGTTTTCTCACCCCCTGAGGAAACTCAGAAAACTGGTGTCTGAATGGGATTAGAATTCTATCACCAACAATGTCAGGTTGAAAGACTGCAAGTTGGGATAAAGCAGAGTACCCATTCTCTGTTTGAAGAAGTACACTTTGAATGGAAACTTGTGGTTATGACCCCCTGATCAGATGATGAATGGGAAGCCAGTGCTGTCTGGGCAAAAAGAGAGTCACCAGCAAGATTTCTGGCCTGTCTTTTTGGATAAATAAATAAAATCTTTGGGATTAATGGATGCGGAGGGAAGGCATAAAGGAACTTCCCCTCCCAAAAAGACACAGCATCTGTAACCTAGGTCTTGGGACAAGGAATCCTAGAACAAAACATCCTGAGCTGTCTGTTCTGAATAGAGGGAGAAAGTTTTATTTGACCCCATTTGTGGACTATGCCCAAGAAGACCGCCCTGTTTAACATCTATTTGTGAGGGTCTTCCATGAACCTGCTTACAGAATCTGCCAAAATATTGTCCTTGGATTGAACATAAACCGTTTGTAGGGACATATTTGCTTTTATAGATTGGTCCCTAGCCAAAAAAGCCAGTCTGTACATTTGGTGGGACTGCACCCCATTACAATCCTGTTAAGGCCGCACGCTGCATTCTCATGTGCTGTTACCTTTTCCCAACACATATGCTTCTCATCATGGCTCCCATCACAAACCATGAGAATGGCCAGCCCTCAAGAGGGTATTCAGTAGGTCCTTCATCTCCTGTATGCTGAAATTTAACTTGTACTGTTTAGCCATCATTGTATGTAAACAAATGACAGATGCACCTGAGCTACATACTGTACAGCAGAAAAGTACAAATGCAAGAAGAGGGCAACTGTTATCTAAATGAAATAATGTAGGCTTCCAAGGTGTGCATGCAATAATCTATATGATGTCCCACGGAAGTAAGCTGCATATGATCCAACATGGACAAGCAACAACATACAGATGCAAATTTAACATTATGTGGCACAGGAGCATATACAAAATATATCATTTGCCACCAAAAGTTTTATGAGTCACTATAACTTTAGATTGTGGAAGTGTATGTTACATACAGCACTAAGCCATGCAGAGGGGCAGTGGCATATAAACCTGAGCTCGGGGGGCCAGTACATCATATGAAGTCACCACTTGCGCTACACAGAGTACCAAGATGTACACTGCCAGAAGGCCTGCATCCCACTGGGTGAGAATGACAAGTGGGTCACAGAATGAGCACACCACTGCTTGCCTGTCTGAAGTCAGCACATCATATTGGGAAAAGTGGCTCACAGATGGTACACTGTGTGGTGGTGTGGATGGACTAGATGGGTATGGCTGATTTTAGTCACATTATCCCAGTGTAAAGTTAGTTTTCACATAAATACAGGCTGTTAAACAAAATACAGTATTCTCTTTGCACAGATTTAGAAATGCAGCCATATTAAAGCAAATATGCATCTTCATTTTAGATTTTACATGTAGATTCAACTGAAATAGATATTTCAGTACAAATGAATACTCTTCAGTCAAGAATACTGATAAGAATAAAATGTGCTAACAGAATGTGCGGTACATTAAGTGCAAACAGGCTTTAGAACAAAAGTTAAAGTGGCATGTAGAACATTTAGGAAATTTACAGGGTTTTGGTATTATTTAGGAGACAGACTTCAGATACAGAAGTTAGTCAGTTCATACTGAAACTCAAAGTCATTGCAGTGCAGTCTACAGATGTTTGGTACAAACATTTGAGAGTAAGTGCAGAAGTCAGGTCAAATATCCATCATTCCAGAATATTAATTGTATTATTCAGGAGGAAAGGAATAATTCTCAGTATAATGAGTGCAGAAGCTACAGACATTACAATTTAATGTATTTCAGTTTATCAGCACTGTTATTAAGAGACAGTATGATTTGATTTGGATACATAATGCATTCTGAGGACAGAATTTATGGACAGTATAATGACTACAGAAGTTACAGACATTATAATTCAGATTGTTTCAGTTTATCAACACTGTTACTGTAGACAGTATGACATGACTCAGATATTGTTGACGTCTACCGCCACTGTACATAATAAAACATTCTAAACCAAACTACAGTGGATGTAGACTTTTATTCTGAAAGATACAAGAAGATTTGGCACATAAAGAAGAGACTAGCATCCGTTTAGCAGAGTTCTGGTAATTAAAAGATAAAAACATTTGTTCTAGCCTCATTCCGGTTTCTTCCTATTTCCCGTTCATTCCAGTATTCTACAGTCCTTTCAATTCTTACAATGGCAAGCCAGCAAGAAGTAGAACCTAGAATATTCTGATCCACAGCCAGGAGGAATTGGCATGCCATCAACAGATGGCATTTGTAAGAATTTGTGTGCAGTAGGATTATGCAAATGATGTAAAGAATTTGAAAACTAGGTTGCAACAGAACACACAGATTCATAGGTTGAAGATAAAATAAATTCCAGTTCAGTTGCTACAACTGAAATGCAGGCAGACAAGTTACCACACTTTCAGAAATAGTATCTTATTCCCAGAAAAGCAAAGACAGACTGAAAAGGAAATTTCAATCCACTTTTATGGCCAGAAATGAAAAAAAAACTGTTTCAGGCTATTACTAGATTTAAAATTATTATACATATTTACCATTCTGGAAGCACATGTTGTGTATAGTATACAAAAAAAATGACTGTCAAGTTAAATTCTCAGAATAAATGGTTTACAGTTACAGATCTGACAATTTTGTGTGTGTTGTTGTTTTTTTAGCAGACATTTTAATTACAGTAATGAAGTATTGTAATTTATAAACAATATCTTAATACAGATAGAGACAGAAGAACATTTACTATGACAGAAGAACATTTACTAATATTAAGTGTAGTTTTGCCAGTTTTACAGAATGTAAAATTTATTCAATGTCACATTTTTAAACATGACAGTACAGTCAAAAGTTGAGATCCCGCACAAAAAAAAAAAAAAAAGAGTGTAGCATAAATACTATGTATCACTGTAGCCACAGGTCATGTCAAGAAAAAAATGAAATGTAATTTTACTGTATGATGAAACTTCACATACTTGTAAAGGAAAGACAAGTAAAGTTCCAGGATCAGATCAGTTCTAGTAATACAGGTGTATCACAAACGGTTCCAGATTTTATATATTCATTACTACTGTTCAGTTAAGAGTGTAATGGAACTTAGAAAATTATCACATTGTTTACAGGACTAATTTTATTTGTTCCACTATCCTTATGTAAGCATTCATTTTAGTGTTATTTTACATGGAGTGTTCACTACCTTTATAAGGACACTATTTTTTACTGTCCCACACGGGCCAGCACAAGTTGATGTACTTTTCCTGGTATAATTTATTCATTGAATGTACATATAAGGTTTTATTCTTGTTTTAAATTTGGTTTACTGTTTTTAATATGCATATTGGTTAGTTTTGGTAAGAATTTTTGTAGATATATATTTTTAGGATTCTTGCACACAGACCTGAAGAAGTCTAGAGGGGCAAAAGCAATCTTTGTTAACAATAATTTACAGAAGAGATTTTCTGGATGCAAAAATATAACTTTTTTGATTGTCAAATGGTCTAATGTTTAAATACTTTCAACCATGTATTATAAGGTCTTCGTTAAATTCACAGACTTTGTTTAATAAGAAGTACCACATCATTATTAATTCTATTACTTTTATCTAAAGTGAATAAGGTTTAAATTATTAGAACATTTAGTAAGTACAGCAGTACCAGCTCGAATATCACACTGATAAAGAAGGCGGAAGGGATCTGAATTTGTTAACGAGTATATCATGATACTTTGTTTTACAACTAAATAAACTACTCCCATACCTGATAAAGTACAGTTGTGTACACTTACCATAAATGTAGATGTTCAAGTGTATTCACTGCTGCAGTCATTACATTTGGGTAATCTGCTGGCAGGTTGCCCTCAGTTGGCCTGAATAACAAAGTCTTGGGTCTTGTGTTGGTTGCTGTCTCCTCTTCCATGACGTCAGGTCGTCAGGGGTACAAAACATGCAACCAAAGCCATTTTAATCAGTTTTTCTTGCCCCAGATGTCAGGTGCCCCCCAAATGGGGAGCAAAAAAAAAAAAAAAAATATATATATATATATATATATATATATATATATATATACATGTAATTTAGAACACAAAAAGTTTACCTCCAACTAAAAGCAAATACACCAAAAAGGCTTTTGAGCATAGCGGCATAGCGAAGGAAAGAAGAGGCATAATAATAGAGAAGAAAGGGGGCTGGCGGGTGGGTAACCCAGACTGCAACAGTGAACACTCGAACATCTACATTTATGGTAAGTGTACACAACTGTACTATGTTCTTCGTGTTTCACTGTTGCAGTCATTACATTTGGGTAGAATCCCAAAGCTATGGATGGGAGGATAGAATTATACAGCATTAGGAGCAGCTATAAGGCCCTGCAGGACAGCAGTGGCAAAGCCTGCCCTGGATTTAGAAAACAGAGGTAAATGGTAATGTTCTGTGAACGTATGAACTGAGCTCCAAGTAGCAGCTTCTAGAATGTCTCTGGTAGGAACCCCCCTGAGAAGAGCTGAAGTAGATGCAGCCCTGGTGGAATGGGATCTGATCCCCTTGGGGACAGGTTTACCATGGTGCATGTAGCAGAAACAAATATAATGGCTTATTCATTTTAAAATAGTTTGCTTTGAGATAGCCTTCCCCTCTGCCCCTGCAGCAAATACCACCAGTAGTTGCTCAGACTTTCTTAGAGATTTTGTCCTGTTTAAGTAGAATCTTAGTTGTCTGTGTACATCCAATGAATGCAGAATCCGCTCCCCCCTGTTCTGCGTATTTGGGAAAAAAGTTGGCAGATGAATAGTCTGGTTAAGAGCCACAATGGATACCACCTTAGGCATAAAAGGAGGATTGGTCCTGAGGGCCACCCTGTCCGATTAAAAGATAATGAAAGGCTCCACTGCCATGAGAGCCTGTAGTTCTTCTAGCTGAATTGACTGCTAAAAGAAAGGCTGTCTTCCAAGAAAGAAATTTTATATCTGCAGTAGCAGCTGGTTCAAAAGGAGGTAGGGTGAGTTTTTCCAGCACAAAATTGAGGTCCCCATGCAGGAGTTGGTGCTCTCCTGGGAGGTCACTCATTTTTGGCCCCTCTGAGGTACTGCTTTAGCAGGGGATGTGAAAAGAGAAGATGATCTGTGTTGTAATGAGCCGAGATGGTAGAGGCATGGATTTTTATAGAAGAAAAAGATAGGCCCTTGTGAAGCATCTCAGTTAAATATTGCAGAATCTGAGGAATATTGGGCACTGCTGTGTTTATTCCTTGTGATTGGTTCCAGGCACAGAATCTCTTCCATTTATCAGCATAAGATTTTATAGTACTAGGCCTTCTAGCCTCCAAAATGACATCCATCACAGGTTTACTGAGGGATGTGACTGGTGAAATTAGTTGATTAGCCATGCTGCATGATTTAGAGTTTGGAGCGGAGTGTGCAGAATGTGATAGTTCTGCTGAGACAATAGATGAGGAGTCTTAGGCAAGTACCACGGAGGAAGGTGAGACATATTCCTTAGAAGTGGGTAACAGTGTTGGCAAGGCCAGTCTGCAGCAATCAGAATCATTTTTTTTTTTTTCTGTCTGACATTTAGTAAAACCTTGGAGAGTAGAGGCAGAGGGAGAAAGGCATAGACTGATAGGTTTTTCCAGCTGAAGGATACAGCATCCACTTTCCAAGCTTTTTTGTGATGAATTCTTGTGCAGAATTTGTCTAACTGGTAGTTTTGGGGAGAGGCAAATAGATCTATGTCTGGGCTCCCCCATTTTCGTGTCAACATGCTGAAGATTTGTGGATCCAGTTTCCATTCGTGTGGGTCCATAAGATTTCTGCTTAATTCATCTGCCAGAGTATTTTGCTTTCCTGGCAGGAATTGAGCTTGTAGATGTATTTGGTAAGTCAAGGCTGTGTTCCACAAGGCCATGGCTAGTCTGCAAAGGGGGTAGGAGTGGGTACCCCCCTGCTTGTTTATGTACCACATAACTGTGGTGTTTCCCGTCTTTATCAGTAGTTGTCCTGGATGAAGGAAGTCCTTGAAGGCTGTCAGAGCATTCTGTACAGCTAGCATTTCTTTCTGTTGATATGTAGGTGCATTTGATTTGGGCTCCATTCGCCCTGAATGCATCTCCCTGCCAGATGGGCCCCCCAAGCACAGTCTGATGCGTCCGTAGTCAGGGTTTGGGTGGCAGGGGGTAGAATGAATGACAGTCCCTTGTTTTGGTGACAGGCCTCTGCCCACCAAAGGAACTCCTGTTGCAGGCAAGGAATGAGAGAAATTATTGTTTCCAGGCTGTGACAATGTTGACTCCATAAGCTTTTTAGGTGCCACTGAAGTTTCCTCATATGCAGTCTTGCATATGGAATTAGCAGAATGCAGGATGCCATGAACCCCAAAGCCTGCAGAATTTGTCTTGCAGATAGCTGGGTTTTTGTGGAAAGTCATTGAGACTGTTTACCGCAGGGAGGTGCTTTGCTACTTCCTGATTTGGAGGTGGAGGCACCCCATTGTCTGGTCCTGTAAGATCCTTGTGACTGAAACCTGGAGCCATTGGAGTGTCTGGTTTTGACCTGAGCAGCTTCTGTTGGGTACTGGAAAGGACCAGTTCTTAGGTAGGCCACTGCCTGCTGAACCTGGGTGGCTGCACTTGCAATAAATCTTTTACAGTTTGCATAGATTTAGCTTTGTCTTCCATCTTTTTCAAAACTTCTGCCTTATTACCAAACAGACTGTCCTGCTGTAAAGGAGCATCCAGCAATTTAGCTTTAACATGATCAGGCAGATTTTGCTCCTTGAGCCAAGCATGCCTTCTTATCACAGATCCAGTTACGGCGGTCCTGCAAGAGGCCTCCAAGGAATCAAAACCACATTGCAAAGTATGCGTTCCAACTTGTTCAGCTGAATGCAATAAATCCTGTAACACTATTTTCCACACAATCAGAAATCAACATCATTTTCTGTTTCAGTAAGCCCATGACATGCTGTTGATATTTAAGCATATGAAATTGACAGTTTAAAGCCCTGATTGCCAGGGTTGCAGACGTATAAACCTTCTTACCCCATCTATCCAGCACCCTGGAGTCTCTATCAAAAGGGGTAGGATTTTTAGCAGTAGAAGCCTTAACACTCTTGGGACCCTGAGAAATTGTTTCAGGGTCAGCAGTAGGAGTTTTGAAAAGAAACTTTTGGGAGTCAGGTACCCTGTAATATCTGCATTGAAGGCGAACAGCTGAGGTACCAGGACGGAAAGAATAAAGATGGATATCAACTACTTCTGTGTCTTCCTTTGAATTTGGTGGTGTTTCTGCAGTTTTGAAGTATCTGAGGCTTGTCTTTCAGTAGTGTATTGACCCTGTAATATCTGTCTGGCTTACTAGGAGCCGGAGGCAGGGAATTAGGAGCCATGCTGGATTCTGAGAAAACATCATCAACAATGTCTAAAACAGGAGGTATAGCCAAAGGCCTATGCTGAGGAAGAAGAAGAAAATCCTTAAGCCTCTTTTTAGATTCTGAAAAATCCTGACTCTCCCAATGAAAATGTTCCCTTAAGGTATGCAAAGTCTCTCCAAAAGAAAAATCCTCAGGAGAAAAAGCAGAAGGGATGGATTCTTCTGCATCAGAGTCCTCATAAGGGGGAATAGAAAATTCCTGATCAGAAGAGGAATCAGAAGAAATGGAAACCTGATCTGAAGATTCATAATCAGTGCCTTGCCTAGGCCTCTAAGCAGGAGGGGGTTGGGAATCCCTGATCAAAGTAATTAAATCCTCAGCCATTTTGATCATTTGTTTTTTAGGCATAGGGGCCTGAGCATGTGTCTCATGCATCGTTTTTTTAGACATAGAAGTTGGTTTTGGCCTCGTTTTTAATGATGGCGTCGGTTTAATATACAAATCTTTAGGCCTGAAAACACCCTCAGAAGCCAGTACCTGCTCAGCGGCTCCAGACCCATCCAAGGGAGAGACATCCGCAGGTTCAATACTTGGAGAATATCGCGGCATACCGGACCCCGAATGGGTCTCGGTAGAGGCCAGCGACTCAAAAGTAGCAAGCATCAGGGGCTGTGAAAGCACCTCACTGAGTACCGGAGAACCGGCAACTGGCTTAGGAGAAGCTTTGTCATCAGTTTTGGACCTCGACAGTCTGTCTCTGTCTTTTTCTTTTTTGTGAATTCCGGTAGTCGGATTGCTAACTGACGACATCTCAGGATAGTTAAATCTTGAACTTACGTATTTAGAAGCAAAAATATACCAACGCTTAATAGTTCGTTGGTTAAATTTAGCACAAAACCGACAGCAAGGCACGTTGTGGTCAGGGCCTAGGCAAGGAATACAGTACAAATGAAAATCCTTATGAGGTATTTGCTTCCCACAAGTAATACAATTATTAACTTTTACTGACATCGGTAAGGAACAAGAAAAAGTTTCCCCAACAGGGTACTTAGCTTTACTTTGAAGACTTCGGTTCTGAAACTTGAAAACGAAAATTTCAGGAGTCGGCCAACCCGCACTTGTGAACTGCTTCTGCTTCGGGCACCGCACCGCACGGTAAGACAGACTGATTAAAATGGCGTCGGCTGCATGTTTTATACCCCTGACGCCATGGAAGAGGAGACCGCAACCGACGCAGGACCCAAGACTTTGTTATTCAGGCCGACTGAGGGCAACTTGCAAGCAGATTACCCAAATGTAATGACTGCAACAGTGAAACACGAAGAACATCTGGTAGATTAGTCAGAAAGTTTGGGATGAAACCATCATTCTGTTTATTTTTTGTTTTGTTTGGATTGCTCGTTTGTATGCTTAATACAGGATTTTTGACTGGAAACAGACTGTCTTCCCTGCTTGGATTACTTCTGAATGTCTAAGAGAGTTCATAATTTTGTACAATAATAATACTATTTCGAAATAAGTTTTTATTTTTTGATTTAGGATGTTTTTAAGCTCGCTACTTCTACTACCATTTTGATTTTTTTCTGCTTTTTAATATATAGTGATTACTAGACATGCAGGAATTGAAACACTTCCACACAGAGAAGTTTCTTACAATGTTTTAGATTTTATATATTTCATGCAGAAAACAAAGTCAGTCAGGGCAACAAACAATGCTATCAGTTTCTAATTGTTAACGCTGCAAATGTTATTTTAAGGACCCAATACTGCTTTTTTGTGCTTTGTAGGCATTGCTACAGAAAGACACTCTGTCAATTTTGGATTTTTAGATAATTTCCAGGTTGGTATTGCAGAATGCATGTTTTTAAATACAGTCAGAAAGAATAATTATATCTACCACCTAGACTTGCACCAAAAATGGGTGGGGGAATTGGAGAACCTAATTCTATGACAGACCCATCAAGGGACCCCTGGACATTAAAAGCGTCTCTTCCGGTAGCAGTGACTTGGGACAACAGAGTAAACTGCCTATTTGTAAGTTCTAGGTAGGCCCATACATGTTTTAGGATCAGCAAGAAGAACAGAATACCACAGAAGCCAGAAGTGAAAATTATTGTTTTTAATTCAATGTTTCTTTATTCAGTACATATGTATGTTAACTGTATTGGTTTTAATTCAATGTTACTTTTTTCAGTACATATGTATGTTAACTGTAATTATGTAAATGTGTTTTGGTTATTTAAAGAAAGTATTCTTTAGAATTAAATTGTATATACAACAGATGTAAATTTATGTGGGTTACAGTTAAAGCAAGTATGCAGAAATGTATTTAGACAAGTATTTCAAGCTAAAGTTTCAATTTCTAGTTGTGTGTCCAGACAACTGTATAACAATACTAGTTTTTAGTTTGTTTTTATCTATGTTCAGATGATACTGGCAAAAAACATATTCCTTTAATGTTACTTTAGTTAGTTTCCAGAATATAACATTTACTCACAGCTACTTCTGATGTTCAGTATACTTATGTATCACTTTAGTGTAAATTTCAGACAAGTTTCAGAATATGGATAATAAAATGTCCTTCTGGAAACAGAGGTAAATCCCAAAGATGAAATAAGAAATCCAAACCAAAGCGTAGCTAGACAAAACTATCTTTTAATGACACACAAAAAAATCAACATGCACAAAGCACCTCAGACAGTGCTTTTACCTGCTAACACAGTCAGTCATCATCAGAGTCATATTGGTGCAGTTCAAAATGCATTTAAATGAAAAACCAAATACTGACATCATATCCTGCTAAATTTGCATGTAAAAAAATACTTGAGTATTTAAATCCTTAGCATATAAACATTTTTTAGAAAAATGCTGTTAAAATACACATAAAAATACTTTGAATAAGGTAAAATTATCTATTTTTATACACAAACATAATGCCCTAAAACCACAATTCTTACTACTGAGACACTTGTGAATTAAAATGCATTTTTCAGCTGATGTTAAAATACATAGCATGTATCATATACCTATTTCAAAAATATTTCTTAATGTCTTTCAAATATTTTGCAAATAGTTTAAGCATGCTAACACAAACTTATACACACTTATACACATTGGGCCCTGATTTTTAATACCCCAACCATGGAAATGGACTCATGAATGCACAGTTAAACCTTGGCATTTAACCTTAGTTGCCATTCCATTTCCTTCACCTGCAAACACAAATCCTGGTCACCTCCCCTGGCATCGATGTGTACTCTGTCTATTACAAAGAAAATAAACTTTTTGAAATTAGCACAAACAAGACTATGTGCGTATAAATCACTTGTTGTTTTTGCATTTCTAATGTCTCTACTGCGCTCCATAATTCCCACATGCAACCTCCTAACCGTCTTCCACATAAAATGCAGAGCATGAGGTACACATAGCCAGGTATACCACTAACTTGGTTTACAGCTGCAGCACCCTGGACACCTCAAAGTCTTATCGTAACAATCTACCTGAACATACAGTCCATCATTGATGAACCTGCATGTTGAACAGCTACCACACTTGTGCATCTTGGATACTAACAAATTCCTAGTCATACTAGTGTCCTTTTCTAAAATCTCTTTGATATTCCTGCCCCTGCTATAAACCACTTTGGGCTCAAGGCCAAGTCTATTCTGAAAGTCAGCATCAAATACACCTTTCCAAGCTCTCCCGATACTTTGTCTTAGATCAGAGGCATCATGATTGTATGGAACAACCATGGCATCAAACTTATTTGTACCATACAAGCTGGCATCCAAATTCGTCCTACCAACACAATCGTCCCCAGAATTATCCACACTAACCTTCAGAATAGGTCTAAATTTAGTGGTCTGATTTCTAATGACCTCCTTTCGAGTGTCAAGCAAGAGCTTAATAGGGGATCCTCTTTCCTTAAACATTCCTATAGGTTTGTAAAGTTCCTTGCCAAACTCTAAATCACAACTCGCCAATCTGGATAGTCAAACCATCTGACCCTTCACTATGCTCTTACACTGATGTTCTGGGTGGCAACTATCATAATGTAAAAGTATACTGCTATAAGTTTCCTTTCTAAATATGTTTGAAATTAATTCTGTTGAGTTGTTGCCTTTAGTTAATAGAATATCAAGGAAATCTATTTTATGGGCATCAACCCTATAAGCAAATTTCAAGTAACTAGACACTCCATTCATATAGTCTAGGAATTAAACAACTTCTTCTTGTGTACCTTTCCAAACCACAAGTATGTCGTCCAAAAATCTATAATAAACTTTGATTTTGGACACGAAGGGTGATGAAAAAACATTATTCTTTTCCCATTCAGCCAAAAATAAATTTGCAAACACTGGGCCGCATTTTGCTCCCATCACCAGACCTGTCTTTTGGCGAAAATATTCCCCCTCGGACATGAAAGTTATTTTTGAGCACTATCTCTAACAATTCTGTCAATAAGTTGATCTTTGTTTGAATAATTATCCCACTATTTGTCATACACTCCATAAAATATTCCAAACCAATGTCGTGGGGGATCACGGTGAATAAACTCACTACATCAACAGCCAGAAAACCAATCATCTTTTTCTATGTTACTCTCTCTTACCAATTCAAGGCAATGCCAAGAATCTTGCAAAACATATTTAAAACTACCCTGCTAGTGGTTCAGGTTTAGGAATTATGTGCTGCAACAACAGGCCTGAATGGAGCATCACTAACATTCTTATGTATCTTAGGTATTCTAAAAATAATCGGAATCCTAGGTACATCCACTTTCACAAAATGATATTCATCAAGGGTAAGTGCATCTTGCATGAGGGCGTCAAATAACATGATGTCAGTTTTGGAATATGCACTATGTATCTCATTTAAAGACACCCTTTAATAATTTTCTTCTTTGTTCAGCAAAAGATACATTTTGCATACATAATCAATCTGCTTCATTATCACGATGACCCCCCCCCCCCCCCTTGTCTGGCTTCATCACCCTATAATTCCTGTTAGCTGATAATTCTTTCAATGCCAAACTCTCTTCTTTAGTGAGATTGTTATATCTAAATCTGTATTCTTTACAATTTCCCTAAAATCATTTTCGACAAATATACCATCAGGTTGCTGGGAGGTAGAAAAGTACTTCTGCATTTTAATGTAAATGGTTCACTAATTGGACCTTGATTTTTATGAGAAAAAATAACCTTACATTTAACTGACGCGTAAACAGTCTTAAATTAACAAGTAATTTTGCAATGACTGTTCTAAATACAGGCACACAGTTGAAACCTTGTATGTTCATCTGTTAAAGTGAAATCACTTAAATTATAAATAGTGCCAGTTTTACTTCTCAAAGTAGGTCCATTCAAAACATTTTCATTGACACCAGATCCAGCAACATTTACTGAAGTGTTCACATTGCCAAAATAACTACTCAGTGAAAAAGCAGCGTCACATTCAAATGCAGTTGTATTAAAAGGCAGTGTAACATTGTCAAAGTGCATGAATAGCAGATTTAGATGCAACAATCTCACTAAAGAAGAGAGTTTGGCATTGAAAGAATTATCAGTTAACAGGAATTACAGGGTGATGAAGCCAGACAAGAGGGGTGACATTGTGATAATGAAGGAGATTGATTATGTATGCAAAATGTATCTTTTGCTGAACAAAGAAGAAAATTACGAAAGGATATCTTTAAATGAGATACATAGGGTATATTCCAAAATTGACATCATGTTATTTGATTCCCACATGCAAGATGCACTCACCCCTGATGAATACAAATCAAAAGGTGCTTTAACAAAATATTAGTTTAAGGGTGTGCACACTTATGCAACCAGCTTATTGTACGTTTATTTTTTACATTTTTTCCCCCTAACAGATTTGTTTTTCAATTGAATTGTACAGGCTTATAGGTCACATTAAAGGTGGGAAAAGTTTTGAAATTATTTATTGTGGTCTAATTTTTTATATCACAAAAACCTGGCATTTTAACAGGGGTGTATAAACTTTTTATATTCATTGTATGTAATTACAACAGACTTTGCTAAATTACATCATACCTCACATTATTCAACAGTTAGTTTCTAACAGCATTACTACACAGTTTAACAGCATGCATAAATAGTATGCATATATAATTAGAACAGATTTTGCAAAGTTACATCACACCTCACACTATTCAGGCATTCATTTTAAGGATGAAGTGACAGAACTATGTATAACAGGACTACTGATGCAGGTCAGGCTTAATTTGTCAATTTGTTACAGAATACAGTGCACATTACATAATGATAGCATATTAGACAGAAATTTAAAAATACACTGACAGGGTATGCAAAGACATAGACCTGAAACGCAGAAAGCGTAGGTTTTAGTAAATGAACTTCTACTATTACAGCACACAGATACTTACAGGATATTTGAGACACAATTTTAAAATGCAGACATTATTACATCACATTGAAATTAAAAAGGTAGTGGACAGGAATATTAGTAACAAATCTAGCTGATGGTTTAAAGAAACGCGTTAATACTGTATATGGTAATTATGCTTCAAGATGCATATATTATAGGTATAAAAACAGAATACTGTATTTATGTCTAATAAACTAGTATTAAATGAAACTTAATCCTACACCAGTCCATGGTATGTTTTTAGGAAACATTCCCCTACCCAAAGGAAAATCTAGAGCTGATATGGTCCAGGGACCTGAATTTTGGATGAGAGTTAAACAGAACATGCTGGAAAGACAGATGTGTCCCAGTCTCCCAGAGACTGCCCATACTATGGAAAAGGTTTCCCGCCCATGCGAAGGTGAATTTGTCTATTACCCAGTTTAGGCGCAACCTAGACCAGTGGCTGGGGAATAAGAAATTTACACTAGGCCTGGCACCTATGTCCCTTTAGAACAGAAGTAGCTTATTAATGCCTGCCCCTTAATGTCCTGAGTGGGTTCAGCACCAAGTTAGTACCATACTGTGCCACAGTTAACAGTCTAGCAGTGAGCACTTTACTGGTGCCATGTTGTACAACTGTCCATGCATCTCTGATATGATTTTTGTTTATTTTCGGTGATCGCCTTCATTGCTATACTACATACCCATAAGCAGGGTTTGCAAATGCAGTATGTACAGGTCAACTATATATGCTAGTGCAGTCTTGTGTCACTATGCCCTGTGGCATGTATTATACTAAGGATAAGAATATGCAGCTTTGCTAGGTGGCCAGGTAGCTTTTTAGTAAGTATAGTCAAAATAGCAGTAATGTAGATGGTGCTGTACTGAGACTGTAGTGTGCATTAGCAGTAATACAATGGTATTGTACAGAGACTGTTATTATGCATTAGGTTCTCTGCTATTTTATGATTTACAGACCAGTACGGCACTCAGAGAACCTCAGAATCAGCAGGATGTCATCCATGTGGGTGTGTGATAGGCTATCTGGTCTCATCTGTGGCATTTGGACCAGCTGGAAGATGTTCTGATGAGCAAATTCAAATATGCATGGGAATAGGTAGCTCATGAGGGCACTGAGACAAGATATCCAGTACATACATGATATAATTGAGGTGTACCAGTGGTGGAGGAAGGCAAATTTCTGTGAGCTCAGGTAGAATCACAATAGGTTCATAGGTGTCTACTAGGCTAATGACCACAAGGGCCTTTTTAAGCCTAGCCATGCATCCCAAATCTCTGACAAGTTCTGATACCCTTGATAAGTATAAGCATGGGCCTGAGAGGTGAACCATTACAGGTTACCTGTGTCCATTACAGACATAGGTGCTAAACCAGGGATGAATTTCCGGTTTCCCATCCAATTGTCCAAGTTGCACTTGAATTGGGTTAGGGAGGAACTCTGCTTCACATGGATGGAGACTGGGGAGTCTGTTCCATACATGGGGTAGTCTCTGGGATACATACTTCTCTCTCCAGCAGGTCTTATTTATATCACAGGCAAGGTTTAAGTCTTTAGAATGAGTAATTCTGGTGTTGTTTTGTGGATATGCAGGAGGTCCATCAGAGTGTGGTCTGACAATGCCCTGTATGCCAGGCATAGATCTCCCCTCAAAAGCCTGTAGGAGACAGAATACAGGGATAGAGCCTTGAGCCGGTCTGCATAGGACATTTTACTTAGGCCCTGTATTCTTTTAGTAAGGAACCTCTGTGGATGTTCCAGTTGTTGGATATGCCTGGATAGGTACCAAGGGAGCCTGCAGGATTTTTTGCAGGGGGTGCAAACCCACAGCACCACCCATGCAGCCCCATCCCTTCCACCCACACAGCCCCCCCACCCCATCCATGCAGCCATTTCAGTGTCCCATTACTTGGATAGTTCTCCCCATTTGTTATAGACACTGTTCAAATCTCTCAGTGTGCATACTGTTTTATGCTTTACTTCTACAATGATTACAGACATCTGTATTTCATTTACAACTTTTATTTCAAATTTTATAGCACAAACCCTACCCGCGGTGGTGGTACTGCAGTAGCGTTGTCGTGTCACAGTAAGACGCTGTCCGGTTCGATTCCCAGCTACAGCGTCTTCTGCATGGAGACATGCGTGAATGGGTGTACCTTCGTTGAAGGTTGTGCGTCAGGCCTGGCAAGCCGGTACGTAAAAATCAACTGCCAATCATTAGCGGACCGGAGTTCCGCTGTGGCGACCCCTAACAGGGAAAAGCCGAAAGACACAAAAAATAGCACAAATCCTGATAGACATTTACTAAACCTAAACAAAGCAATAGTCTTACAATGAAAACAGACAGCATTAAAATGTCTCTACCTTTGAAACCCACATTCACTAAAACAGCATTGAAACCCACATTCAAAGAAAATGCATCTGGCCAGTGGCGGGGGTAAGTTTACCTTTGGGCTGTTTTCAAATCATAGGCTCCTTGCACACATTTTTAGAACTATCCAAAAGGTTCTTTGATTCACCTTCCTGACTGTATTAATTATACTATATAATAATTGAATTATATCCCTTGTATAATACAGCACCACATGTTAGAGTGTGTTTTAAATTTATCGTTCTGAACATCTTTCCTTTAAGCAATGAAACAAATCATATGAACCAATAATGACAACCTGACCAATTCAAAACATTTCAACCATAAAGGGCCACTCAAACTTCTGTCATACAATCCAGCAATATCAATCCATATGCAGAGAATCTCTGCAGAAGTAAAACTCATCTGAATAATTCCACATTAAAGAGATCTGAAACCAATGAAGTGGTTGTTGCTATAAAACAACTTTATATTTCAGAATAAATTGCCTATGTTACATTAAAAGAAATGGTAAGCTGGTATATTGCAACAGAGAATGGGCGGCAAGCTGAAAAACAGGTTCATAGTTATTAGATGTCTCATCCAAAGGAGAACATACTAAGGACTGCACTTTTTAGAGTGTGTTTTAAAATTTATATTTTTGAATATTTTTCCAGTGAAACAAAACATACGAACCAGTAATGACAAACTGCCCAGTTCAGAACATCTCAACCATAAAAGGCCACACAAACTTCTGTCATTACAATCTACCAATATTGGTCAGTATGCATAATCTCTTCAGAAGTCAGTCATCTAAATAATTCCACATTAAAAAGATCTCAAACTAATGAAGAAATTGTTGCAATAAAACAAGTTCTATTTCAGTGTTTCATCTACAAATTCAGTGCCTGTTGCCCTTGAAGAATAAATTGCCTATGTTACATTAAAAGTAATGGTAATCTGGTGTATTGCAATAGGGAATGGGTGACAATCTGAAAAAGAGGTTCAAAGTTACTAGGCGTCTCATCCAAAGGAGGGGATACTAAGAACTGCAGTACCCCTCCCTCTTAAAATACAAATTTACATTCTGTGGGAGTAGAAGCTAAAGCCCTCTGTATCAAGACGTAAGTATGCAACCTGCTGTGCTACTAACACTGCTTTAAAATTCTATACCACAATAGTGATACCATTTGCTAAACAAAACAGTTGCACATTTTAAACAGACTTAGCATGAGCAGCAGTAAACTTCTCTTCCCTTGAAGCTCACAATTTCTTGAAAATGCACTTGAAAATACATTCCACCAGCTAACTCTAGGTCATTACACACACACACACACACACACACACACACACACACACACACACACACACACACACACACACACACACGCACACACCTCAAAGCAGTGCAAAGCCTCTGTGTGGCATTGTTTTTTTAACAACTGAAACATAATGGGAAAACAATGACCCTCATCTGGGAATTGAAACCTGGCTCACCTGAATTCTATGCAATTGTCTGATAGTAGGAAGAATCCAACAGATAACAATTGGGTTATTTTACAGACAAGGGTTAGTGCTTTCTTTTTCACCTCTCAGTTGCTATAAAGTAGTGCAATGCAGAGGATATGTACAGTATATCATGTAGATGTAGGTACTTTGAAATAAACATGTATACCAGTGAGACAAAAGTATATAATTAAATTTATCATAGCACTCACTGGTGAAAATCAGAAAATTAATACAATCTGCAAGACAGAGACAGAAATAATATTGTTTAAAAAAAAAAACTATAACTTTAATACAACTGTTAGGATATATGTCCATTACTTGTCAACTCCTTCAGATATAATTTTGTACTGATTCCAAAAGATAAAAGCATTCTGTAATAGCATCAACAACCACCCAAAAAACACACAGAAAAATGTATCTAGAAATAAGATGATTATCCAGCAGCATATCATAATCATAGTATTCTTTCATTTATTCTCTTATTCTCTCTTTCATATCAGCTCTCACTCTCCCCTCCTTATTCTTTCCCCCTCTCGAATCCTCTCTACCTCTGTCATTCATTCTCTCTCTTGTATGTTCTCCCTCTCGCATTCATTCTTGCACCCTCTGTTCCTTTTATCCTCTCTCTCCCTCTCTTATGCATTCTCTCTTCTTCTCTCATTCGTTGTCTTCCTCTCTGTCTCTCATATCCTCTCTCTCATCCATCCCCTCCCTCTCTCATTCATTTTCGCACTCTCCCTCCCTCTCTCATTCATTCTCACTTTATCTCTGGTATCTTCTCTCTCTCTCTAAATCATTCTCTCTCTCTCCTTCCCTCATTCATTCTCCCACTCTCTCATGTATCCTTTTTCTCCCACTCTCTCTCTCCCTCCTTCTCTCATTCATTTACTCACAAACAAAAAGTTACAAGCACTTGCAACACTAAAATAATCCAGCACCAATTTCCAGCAGAATAAATAATCTTAGGGTCCTTTAAGCAGAAGATTAAATGGTCAGCTAAAACAAATAAAATACAGCAAGGACGGTAAAAACAGCTCTGACCAGCAAAATGGTACAGTTTGGTAGCCTAAGGCAATCAACAGAAGTTCAAACAATGAACGGGACAGCTCTGCATTTGCAACTTTTTCCAAGAACCAACTAATTAAAACAGATGCAGAAAACTAATATCCAACTACTGCAGCACACCCATTCCATTGCTATTTACTTTGGAAACTGAAAATGGCAGTTCTTTTCTTTGCTGGCTGAACTCCCCCAATTTACAGAAAAACAATCTGATCACTGAGAGCACTACTACAATGATACCCAAAGCAAAAGCATTACTTGAAGCACGCTGAAGGACTTAACGTGCACCTGAAGCCATAATCTAAGAAGATGCTTGACAACAGGCAGAATGGCTGCAAACTCCTTCAAGAAAATACATATGTCAGGCAACAGAAAAGTGTTAGAACAGTACCTATGGCTGGAATGGCATCCAATAGCTTACCTGAAGAAAAAAAAGAAGCTGTTTGTTCGCGGGCCAAGCAGAAGAAAAGAAGAATTAAACCGGGAACATCCTCGTACGATCTGACAAACCAGTGTGGATCTCTAACAGCGATCCGTGCATCCATTCCCAACCACCAAAAACACAGAAAAACACCTTTCAACATTTCAAATATAAGTATGAAAAATAAAAAATAAAAATACTGCTTCAATTGTTCCCCATTTTTTAAACGCAACTGTAGAACATTTATTATTGCCTGATCCCAGCTTCCTGATAGCTCGCTTGATTACCCTGACAAGTTCAACCAAAAAAAACGTGAACGGTGCCTACCCTTTCCTGCTTAAGGAGCCAGAAATGGCAGAAATCTGACAGTAACCTGGTTTGACACTGACACAGCTACATACTACAAGACACTAGGGCCTAGGGGGGAAGCTACTGACACTTGTCTCAAGTGCACCGCTTTCACGTTTGGCGCCAAGCTTAAAGCTGATATTGATTAAAAAAAAAAAAAAATACCAGGAATTTCTTTCTTGTGTGACTGTGATCAAGTTAACGTATTTTAAATGCTGTAAACACCACCACCACCACATGAATCCAATAATGTGAGCTAAAAGACGTCTTTCTGGTCACAAAAACCTTTCCTTCAATCTCCATACTACTACTGTTAATCTGGATAACTCTCCTCAACTGTCAACAGTCAGAAACGGAGTTACAGTCTGAGGAGGAACTGAGGCTCATCATGTGATTGCAACCTCCAAAAGCATCTCCAGGCTCCAAACCAATGAACAATGCAGCTTTAAAAAAAGAGTAAGCTGAAGTCGAAAAATGTACAGGTTTGCCAGTACATTTTTCAATTTCAACAAATCATCACAGATAAAGTAAGACAATCCAGGGAGGGGTGCAAGTGCACCCCCTTGCACCTGCCTGCGAGCGCCCTTGTTAGGTACACATAAAAGTGGGCATTGCACTCAATGATTGGTATGATGAATGCCAAATACAGTGGAACAATGACTTCCTTGGACTTAGATGTCATACCTTTGTTTATAAGTTGCGCAACACAGAATGATTTCATCACCACTGTAGACATGTGATGGTCAAAGGCTAGATTACTATCTGTGTGTGTCCCCAAGTCCCAGACTACTGGGTCAACTCTAACGGGTGTGTCAATATGATAGTTACCAGAGATGGATGACTTCACAAAGGATACTACTATGCACTTCCTGGCATTTAGTTTTAGTCCATGGCCCTGACACCAGTTGTTTGTCTGTGAAATTCAATGACAGCTTCTAATTTACAGTCATCTGCAAATTTAGTCAGCCAGAGACCACTGACATTGGCTTTGACTTCTGAGAAATAAATGCCAAAAAGGAGCGGGTCCAAGGACTGATCCCTGAAAGACTCCACTTGTGACTGGCTTCTTTCTAGAGGTGGACTCCCCAATTCTAAATTCCTGGGTCCTGTCTGTGAGCCACTTAGGTGACATATATACCTAACACTTTAATTTGTAAACAATGCCCGAGTGGGGTATTGTGTCATATGCCTTGGCCAGGTCAAGGTAGGCAGTGTGAACGATTTTGCCCTCATCCATTGTTTTGGTGACCTACTCATAGGAAGTTACTAGGCTATTGGCCCCGAGGCCCTTACAAGCCTAGCCAAGAATTTAGCCCATGTTCCAACAAGTCAGCACCCTATGCGCCACTGTCCAGTAGGGACATAGGTGGAATCCTAGGGGGTGTATTTTCTGTTCCCCATCCAGTTATCCATGTTGCGCTTTAAAAGGTTTAATGAGGTACTCTGCTTTACGTGGAGAGGGAGTCTATTCCACAAAAGGGGGAGTTCTCCGGGACACAAATCTCTCCTGCCAGCAAGTCCTATTGATGTCACAGACCGGGTTAAGGTCTCGCGTGTGGGTTACGCGAGTGGAGCTTGACTTGGGGATATGCAGCAGTCCCATCAGGGCAGGGTCTGAAATTGCTTTGTATGCCAGACAGAGGTCACCTCCGAGGAGTCTGTAGGAGACAGAGTAGAGGGACAGGGCTTTTATCATATCTGTGTAGGTTAGATGTTTGAGGCCCTGGATTCTCTGGGTGAGGAATCTCTGTATCATCTCCAGCTGCTGCATGTGCTTTGTGAGGTACATGCTGAAAGGGGCATTGTATTCAATAATCGGTCTTATAAGGGAAGAATACAGGGATGTTATGACCACCTTTGTCCCTGGATGATATACCCTTACTAATGAGGTGGGCCATGTAGAAAGCTTTCTGTACAACAGAGGCAATATGGTGGTCAAAATGTCCAGCCCTGACAGGTCTCAAACCCAGAACCCTGTGCACTAGAGTCAGAGCAACGTACCACTTTGCCAAATTAGCTGTAAAAATAATCACCACCAAGTCTCGTTCCCCAGCTTGGGTAGACATGATCTGCTCTTGATAAAACCAAATTGGGTTGGGTCATTGTCTGGAGATTTGCTACATCTCTACTGATCATCTCCATGATAATTCTTTCCATAGTTTTACATACAAGACTAGTGAGACTTATGGGTTTCTAGTTTCCAGGGTCTGTAGATGGCCCACCTTTGTGCAGAAGGATGACCGTTGCCATTTTCTATTCATGAGGCATGAAGCCTGTTTGGAGGCTACAGTTAAATAGTAATTCCAGAGGCCCTGATAGGTCATGTTCCATGCTATTTAGAAGGCATCTTGGGGTAGTGTCTGTGCCCATTGATGCAGTGTTCTTGGTCTTAGAGAGAGAGTATTAAGGACCTGTTTCCTAGTGATAGTAAGGGGAGTTATACTTGATATTTCCTGAGGGAAGGTTGAGAAGGAGAAAGGGGTAAAGTTGGAGCTGAATTTATCAGCCAGGTGGTTTGCTAAATCTTCTGGCTCAGTATAGGCAGCTCCATTTACAATGAGCTCTACACACATCTGTGTACTGCCTTTGAGGTTGCAGACATAGCTAAAGAATGCTTTGTGGTTATCCTTAGCCTGGCAGGCCCAACTTGCCTCAAAGTTGGCTTTGGTAGACTTTATTTGTCCACTGAGTTGTTTTAGTTTGATGAGAATGCTTTTATCTTGCTGGGTGCTGCACCTCCCAACTTTTGCCATGGTTTTCTTCCTCCTGTTATACAATATCCTCACCAACACTATTTTAGATCTGGTGCTTAAATGACACTCTCTTTAAAACAGATGTTAAAGTCATGTACTTTAATGCATGGACTCGTACGTGTATACTTGGCTAATGACCACTGGGGCCTTTCTAAACCAAGCCAAGCATCCCAACTGTGTCCCACAAGTTTGTGTGCCTTATAACTTTTTTAAGGGGTATATGTAAGCTAGGGCAATATTTATAGGCTACCTCTGCCCATTACAGACACAGGTGTTAGACCCAGAGTACATTTCCAGTTTCCCATCCATCAGTCCAGGTTTCTTTTTCACAGGGTTAGGGGAAAGGTTTGTTTCACATCGATGGGAAGCCAGTTCTAAAGAAGTGAGTTCTCTGAGACACATACCTGTCCCTCCATGTCCTATTTATGTCTCAAGCAAAGTAAAGTCAAAGAAAACTGTCATTCAGAACTACACAGCAGTGTAGCTGAACGAAATTACAATGCTTCGTTCTCAATGCAGGAAACAATTGCACATATAGACAGAGAAAAATTAATAAAATATCACAGAAGAAATGCAGTAAGTAGCAATTAGTAAGTAAAGTAGGACAGCAGTGACCCACACCCATCCCAGAACAGGAGACAAGGAACAATATGAAGGTAATATTGTCAAAGTAAAATTGAAACAAAAGCAGCATATCTATAATTAGACTGAATTATTGCACAGTTTGTATATTGCAGTTTACAGTCCTTCAGTGTGGTAGGTGAGCTACCTTAGTATTGCACTTGGCTATTGCACATCCATAAAATAAGCTACTTGACAGGGTAGTTATGCAACAGAAGTGGTTGAGTGTTTTGACAGACTCTTGGTTCGTTTTTCCCAAAAGTTCAACAGTCTAATGGAGAGCGGAAAGAAACTGTTATTTAGTCTGGTGGTCTTACAATGCAGGCTTCTGTATCTCCTGCTTGAGGACAGGTGAGTGTACAGACCACTGGCAGGATGCATTGTATCACTGGAAATCTTTTTGGCCCCGTTGATGCACCAGCATTTGTGTAGATCTTCCAGAGGTGTAAGGGAGGTGCCAGTGATTCCTTCTGCCGACCTTACACAACTCTCTTGAGAGCCTTCCGATCCTGATTGTTACAGCTCCAACAACAAATAAAAAGTAATCTCTGTGATATCCTATGACAGCTACTAAGTAAGGCAGGACCAGCACGAATGGCACACTGATGGGGGAAGGGATGTGAATTTAACATGTACCAATAACACTGTTTCACAGCACAATAAACCACTCCCTTGCCTGATAAAAAGTATATACATATTTAGAAAGCTTGTGAGGAAACTATTACTCTGTTTTTTTGTTTTACTTGGATCGCTTGTCTGTGTACTTAATAAAGGAATTTCGACTGGAAACAGACTGCCTGCCTTGCTTGGATTACTTTTAAATACTTAGTAATTCTGTACAATTATATATTTTTTATTATTATTTATTTATTTATTTATTTTACTTAAGGCAAGTTTAAGTTCACTACTTCTACTACTATTGTCTGATCTGATTAATGTACAGTGATTAACTAGAGATATACGGACTGAAAATCTTCCACACAAAGTGGACTGTTACAGCTCCCATACCAGACTGTAATGCTGTTGGTCAGGACACTTTCAACGGTGCCCCTATAAAAGGTCTGAAGTATGGAGCTTGGTAATTTTACCTTCCTAAGTTTCCTTAGAAAGTGCAAGTGTTGCTGAGCTTTTTTGACTGCGCTGGATACATTAACTGACCAGGATAAGTTCTCCATGATATGAACACCCAAGAACTTTGTACTCTTGACCCTTTCCACTGTCATCCCTTTCATCACTAGAGGTTTGTGTGGTACTTGAGATCTTCTGAAAGTTTTTGAAAGTTTTACATCCCTAGATCAGATCAAGTAACTCTGGCTATTCATTTTGTGGATATGAAAGATGTCCATCAGAGTGGGATCCAATGATGCCTTGCATGTCAAGCATACATCACCTCTCAACAGTCTTTAGGAAACAGAGTACACAAATATGACTCTGAGGCAATCTGCATAGGACATGTTTTTTGTGAGTAACCTCAGTGGACATTTCAGTTGTTGCATGTGCCTGATCAGGTATATACCGAAGATGGTGTTGTACTCAATGATGGGCCTGATGAAGGCAGAGTACAGTAGAATGATGATGTCCTTGGACCTAGATGCCATGGCCTTATAGAGTCATTTCCTTACTACCTTATACACATGTTGGTCAAAGGCCAGGTTACCATTTACATACATTCCCAAATCCCTGATTACTGGTTCTACTCTTAAGGGTGTATTATTAATGAGGTAATTTCCTAGGGTGGCTGACGTGATAAACGGGCAAAATTTCAACCTCCTATAAACCCAGAGAACACTGACGCATACATGGAACTGTTCACAGAAAACCTATACAAGCATGTAAACAGATGCATACAGACAGCTGTAGCCACCAGGTAGTAGTACAGTACTAAACAAAAAAACAAGCTACCCCTGCTGGAACTACAACATCAACAGGTCTATAATGGAAGAAACAAAATCATGGCAGAAATTAGGAAGTGTAGCACCCAGTGAGATAAAAGCATTAAACAAACAGCTCAGAGGACAAATGAAGTCTACCAAAGTTAAATTTGAGGTAAATTTGGCCTCCTAGGCCAAAGACAACTAGACAGCATTTAGCTATGTCTGCAATTATAAAGGCAATACACAATTGTGTGGAGAGCTCATTTTTAATGGAGCCACCTATACTGAGCCAGATGATGTATCAAACCTACTGGCTGCCAAATTCAGCTCCAACTTTACCTCTCAACCTCCCCTCAGGAAATAACATGAAATATAATTCTACTATCACTAAGTTAACAGATCCTTACTGCTCTTGCTAAGGCCAAGGCACTCCATCAATGGGCCCAGACAATATCCTAGGATGCCTTCTAAACAGCAAGAAACATGACCTACCAGGCCCTCTGGAATTGCTATTTAACTGTAGCCTCCAAACAGGCTTCATGTGTCATGAATGGAGAACAGCAACAGTCATCCCTCTGCATAAAGGTGGGCCATATACAGACCCTGGAAACTACAGACAGTACAGTTTTGTACCTACCATAAATGTAGATGTTCGAGTGCTCATACATCTGCAGTCATTACAGTTGGGTTATCCTGCCATCAGGCGGGTCCTCGGTCGGCCGAATTCCAAAGTCTAGGTCCGGCGTCGGTTGTCGTCGCTTCTTCCCTGACGTCAGTGCGGCAGGGGTATAAAAGAAGCAGCCGACACCATTTTCTTCAGTTTTTCTTGCCCCAGATGTCAGGTGCCCCCAGAAGGAAGGCAAAACATAATATTATGCAAACATGCAATGTAGATAAATCAAAAACAGTAGTTGCAAGCAAATACACCATAAAAGAATACCCCAAATAGGTTGTATGATAAAGGTGTTTGTCATAAGGCCTGTCCTAAGAGGGGATGGAGGGAGGGTAACCTGGACTGTAGCTGTATGAGCACTCGAACATCTACATTTATGGTAGGTACAAAACTGTACTAGGTTCATCGTGCATACAGCTGCAGTCATTACAGTTGGGTAGAATCCCAAAGCTAAGTAAGGGTGGTAGGTACTAAGCGGAACTAGGAGGGGCTAGGATGCCCTGCAGGACTGCTGTGGCAAAGCCCGCTCTAGATTTAGAGTATAGTGGAAGGTGGTAGTGCTTGGAGAAAGTGTGCACTGAACTCCAAGTAGCTGCTTCCAAAATGTCTTTGGTAGGGACCCCCCTGAGGAAAGCTGCAGAGGTAGCTGTAGCCCTGGTGGAGTGGGATCTGATGTATACAGGCACAGATTTTCCATGAAATGAATAACAAAAGCGTATGCAGTGGGCTATCCATTTTGAAATTGTCTGTTTGGAAATAGCCTTTCCTTGAGCACCTGTAGCATAGGACACAAAGAGCTGCTCAGATTTCTTGAATGACTTTGTTCTGTCCAAGTAATAACGAAGTTGTCTGTGAGTGTCCAAGGAATGTAGTAGTCTCTCTCCTTTGTTCTGTGGATTTGGATAAAAGGTAGGTAAATGAATTGTCTGATTCAAAGCTACACTGGATACTACTTTTGGCATGAAGGTAGGGTTGGTTTGTAAGGAAACTCTGTCCTGATGGAAAATTATGAATGGTTGCACAGCCATGAGAGCCTGTAGCTCCGAAACCCTGCGTGCTGAGGTAATAGCCAGAAGGAAGGCTGTTTTCCACGACAAGTATTGTAGCTCTGTTGAAGAAGCTGGCTCAAAGGGAGGCAGGGTCAGCTTTTCCAATACGAAGCTGAGGTCCCAAGCTGGGACTGGTGGTTTCCGTGGAAGTTTTATATTTTTTGCCCCTCTGAGGAACTGTCTTAATAGAGGATGTGAGAATAAAGGAGGATCTGTATTGTATTGTGCAGAATTGGCTGAAGCGTGGATCTTGATGGAGGAGAAGGAAAGGCCACTGTTTAACATCTCAGCTAGGTACTGTAAAATTTGAGGTATATTTATTACCCAAGGATTCTGGCCCTTTTCGTGATTCCAGGAACAAAATCGTTTCCATTTGGTGGAGTAGGTTTTTCTAGTGGAAGGTCTTCAGGCCTCCAAGATGAATTCCTGCACCTCCTTGGAGAGGAGAATCTGTTGGGAAATTAAGGTATTCTCCATGCAGCTAGATTTAAGGTTTTGAGATGGCTGTGAAGGGTTTTGTAGTTGTGCTGGGACAACAGAAGAGGAACTAGAGGTAGGATCCATGGTGGTGAGTGTGACAGGCTCTTTAGGAGAGGATACCAGTGCTGTTGTGGCCAGTCTGGAGCAATGAGAATCATTTGTGGCCTCTCTGCTCTGGCTTTTAATAGAACTTTGGTCAGAAGAGGAAGAGGCGAGAAGGCATAGACTGTCAATGTTGTCCAATTGAAAGAGAGTGCGTCCACTTTCCAGGCCTGTGGATGATAGGTCCTTGAACAGAATTTTTCCAACTGGTAATTTCTGTGGGTAGCAAATAGATCTATGTCTGGCTGCCCCCATGCCTGAGTTATCTTTGAGAAGACTTGAGGATGCAACTTCCATTCGTGTGGGTCTGTCACATTTTTGCTTAAGTTGTCTGCCAGTGTGTTTTCCTTCCCTGGCAGGAATTGTGCCTGTAGTTGAATTTGTAATTCCAGTGCTGTGTTCCACAGGGTCATGGCTTGTCTGCACAGGGGGTATGAATGAGTTCCCCCCTGTTTGTTTATGTACCACATGACTGTGGTGTTGTCTGTCCTTATCAATAGCTGGCCTGGATGCAGTAGGTCTTTGAAGGTCATAAGAGCATTTTGCATGGCTAGCATCTCCTTTTGGTTGATGTGTAGGTGCTTCTCTTTTTGGGACCATTTTCCCTGAATGCACTGATCTGCCATGTGTGCTCCCCAGGCGTACTCTGAGGCGTCCGTTGTGATGATTTGAGTTGCTTGAGGTAAACAGAAAGGGAGACCTGTGTTTCTTTGGCATGCTTGAGCCCACCACAAAAATTCCTTTTGAAGGCATGGAATGAGTGGTATAATTGTTTCCAATCTGTGGCTGTGTTGAGACCATAAGTTTTTTAGGTACCATTGTAGTTTCCTCATATGCAGCTTTGCAAATGGTATTAGTAGGATGCAAGATGCCATGAATCCCAGAGCCTGCAGGACTTTCCTTGCAGTTAGTCTGGTTAAAGCTGCCATTTTGTTGAAGTATTGAGACAGTTGCCCTTGTTTGTCTGGCGTGAGGTAGGCCATCTGGGTGGTTGTATTTAAGCTGGCACCCAGGAAAATTATCTGTTGAGAAGGTATTAGTTTTGATTTCTTTTTGTTCACTGTGTATCCCAGGTAGTTTAACAGTTTTATTACAAACGCCAGATGCTGCAATAGGATGTCCTTGCTGTCCGCTTGGATCAGGCAGTCGTCCAGATATGGGTAGATTTGTATTCCTTGTTGTCTGCAGAAGGCAATTACTGATAACAGGCATTTCGTAAAGACTCTGGGCGCAGTAGATAAGCCAAAGGGCAATGCAGAAAATTGGTAATGGGTTGAACCTGCAAGAAATCTGAGGTATCTTCTGCAATCTTGTCTGATAGGGACATGCAGGTATGCCTCCTTGAGGTCCAACGTTACCAGCCTAGACTCCTTGCCTAGCATGGGAAGAAGCTGCTGTAATGTGAGCATCTTGAATTTTGGTACCTGTAGATATGTGTTTAGGATGGATAGGTCTAAGATGCGTCTCCAATCTTTGTCCTTCCTTGGTACCAGAAATAGTCTGGAATAAAAACCTTGACCTTGTTCTTTTGTAGGTACCTCTTGAATTGCTTTCATATCCATGAGAGCGGAAATTTGTCTTTGTGCCTCTGCCCATTGATTTTGTGGCAGGTTTGGCAAGCCTCTCATTTTTGGAAGGGTGTGAAAGTGGAACCTGTAGCCTCTGTCTATAATGTCCAGAATCCATTTGTCTTTTGTAACAATGTGCCAGTTTTTTGAAAATAATGCCAGTTTTCCGCCCAAAGGTGCTGCCATTATAGCTTTGTTTGGCAGGCACAGGGGGAAGTCATTGTGTCTGTTTTCTAAATGACTGTGGTCTATCTTCTCCACCTCTTGGGGTTGGTGCTTGCCACTGTCTAGCTCTGTAAGATCCTTGAGGTTGTCCTCTACCCCTTGGGCGTCTGTATCTGTCCCTTTGAGGTCGGTCCGTGGCTGGAAAGGACCAATTTTTTGAAGGCCAGTTTCTGCTAAAGCGTGGAGGTTGCACCTGCAAGAAATCTTTAACTGTTTGCATAGATTTCGCTTTTTCCTCCATTTTCTTTAGTACCTCCTCAGCTTTAACACCGAACAATACATCGTTTTGAAGTGGTGCATCAAATAACTTTGCTTTGACATGATCTAGTAAGGTTTGCTCTTTGAGCCAAGCATGTCTACGTATGACAGACCCCGTCACAGCAGCTCTACATGAGGCCTCTAAAGCATCAAAACCACACTGCAAGGTATGTTTACCTACTTGCTCTGCTCCATGCAACAAATCTTGCAACTCTTTCAAATCTGGTTGTTCTGTTTGTGTCATTTTGCTTTTCAGCTGAGATAACAAAAACTGTTGGTACTTTAACATATGAAATTGACAGTTTAATGCCCTCATGGTTAAAGTGGCAGATGTATACACCTTTTTCCCCCACCTTTCTAATGCTCTGGAATCTCTCTCTGAAGGTAAAGGGTTTTTAGCAGTAGAGGCCTTTATCCCCTTGGGACCCTGTGAAATTGTTTCTGGGTCAGCAGTATGGCTTTTATAAAGGAACTGGTGAGAATCAGGAACCCGGTAATACCTGTCCGGTTTAACAAGGGCTGGAGGTAAAGAATCTGGATTAAGACTGGCTTCTGCGTACACATCATCCAAAATATCTAAAACAGGAGGGATAGCCAGGGGCCTATGCTGGGGGAGCAGTAGAAATTCCCTGAGCCTTTTCTTGGAATCTGAGTAATCTTGGCCTTCCCAGTGGAAGTGCTCCCTCAATGTATGCAGGGTTTCCCCAAAACAGTAGTCCTCAGGGGTGGAGACCGAGGGAATAGACTCCTCAGCATCAGAGTCTTCAAAAGGGGAATAGGCATAGTCCTGGTCCTCAGAATGGTCTGAGGTAATGAGGAAGGGTAGTCTTCCTCCAATCTGGGTCTTTTGTCAGAGGGGGGTTGAGAACCCCTGATGAGAGTTATCAAATCCTCAGCCATTTTAAGCATCTGTTTTTTAGGCATGGGGCCTTGAGAGGAGGTCTGAGGACCCCGTTTTTTAGTGTTCATGGCAGCTTTAGATTTAGTGAAGGATTTAATAGAGAAGGTGGTAGGCCTGAAGACGCCTTCAGAAATGGCAGGCCTCACTAAATTTTCGGTTTCCCCGCCAAGAGTGGCGTCGGTATCTGCAGTGGGAATGGAGACCGAGGAGCCTGCGACCTCGGGTACTGAAGTCACCAGTAAAATAGTTTCATTGGTAGTCAGGGGCTGCGTAGGCGCCTCGCTGAGAACCGGAGAACCGGTAGTCGGCCTAAGCGTGGTCTCAGTACTCGGTGCAGACCTAGGATGTCGGTCCTTGTCTTTGCGTCTTTTGCCTAAAACTGGCGTCGGTGTATCCGACGACATGATATAATTAAATTTTTTGCCAAAATAATGAAGGGCGAACTCCGCCCGGCGCTTAATAGTGCGCTTGTTGAACCTAGCACAAAAACGGCAGGCCAAGACGTCGTGGTCTGGCCCTAAGCAAGGTATACAGAAAGAGTGAAAATCCTTATGCGGTATTTGCTTCCCACAGAAATGCAATTATTAACTTTGTCTGACATCGGTCTGAGGCAAGAAAAGTTTCCCCAACGGGGTACTTAGCTTTAAAGAAGACTTCGGCTGAAATACTGTTCGTAAATCTCAGGAGCTGGCCGACCGGCACTTGCGAACTGCTTCTGCTTCGGGCACCGCGCGGCAAGAAAGACTGAAGAAAATGGCGTTGGCTGCCTCTTTTATACCCCTGCCGCACTGACGTCAGGGAAGAAGCGACGACAACCGACGCCGGACCTAGACTTTGGAATTCGGCCGACCGAGGACCCGCCTGACGGCAGGATAACCCAACTGTAATGACTGCAGCTGTATGCACGATGAACATCCATAAGTCTCACTAGTCTCATATGTAAAGCCATATAAAGAATTATATGATACTGATGCAGGAATCCTCCAGACACTGGGCTCAACCCAATTTGGTTTTGTCAAGGGCAGGCCATGCCTACTAAACCAAAAGCAATGTATGAGGGCAAAATGGTTCACACTACCTACGTTGACCTGGCCAAGGCATTTGACACAATACCCACTCAGGCATTGTGGACAAACTCAAAAGGTTAGGTGTAAACCCTTATGTCACCTGGTGGATAGCTAGCGGGCTCACAGACAGGACTGAGGAAGTCAGAACTGGACAGTCCACTTCTACAAAGAGGCCAGTTGCAAGCAGAGTCCCTCACTGATTGTTCCTAAGACTGCTCCTTTTTGGCATTTACTTCTCTGAAGTCAAGGCCAATGTCAAAGGCCTCTGGCTGAATAACTTGTGGATGACTGCAATTCAGGAGCATTCATACAATCACCCACAAACAAAAGTTTTCCAGTAAGGGCTGACATAGACAAATAACTGGTGCCAAAGCTAAGGACTAAATCTAAATGCCAAGAAATGAATAACAGTACCCTTCAGGAAGTCATCCATCCCTGGAGACTATCACACTGACAACACACAGCTGAGTTCACCCAGCAGTCAGGGACTTAGGGACACACAATGACAGTAATCTAAACTTTGACCATCAAGTGTCTACAGTAGTGAGAAAATAATTCTAGGTTGTGCAATTTACAAAGGTATGACATATATGTCCAAGGGGGTCATTGTTCCAATGTATTAAGCAATTTACTTAACCTGGAACATTCAACAAATGGAATGTCCACAAAAGTTCCAAACTAAGAGAATACAGGGCATAAGTAACGTCCTCTGCAGATCACCTTAAGAATCTATCCCTGTATCAAGTCTCCTACAGGCTGCTGAGTGGAGATCTATGCCTGGCTAACAAGGCATTGTCAGATCCCACTCTGATGGACCTCCTCTATATTCGGAAAACAACAACAGAATTACCTGTTCTAAAGACTTAAACCTTGTCTGTGATGCTAACAGGATCTGCTGGAGAGACAGATATGCATCCCAGACACTATCCTTTCTCTGGAAAAGGCCCACATGAAACAGAATTCTCCCAACCCAATTCAAGTGTACCTTGGACAACTGGATGGGGAATAGGAAATTCATCCTTGGTTTGGCACCTATGTCTTTAATGAACCCAAGCAGCCTGTAAATGATTCATTTCCCAGACTCCTGCTTTTAAATGTTTGATCTTCCAATTACCTGCTTACACTTATTAATGGTGTGATATTATGAGGTAGTGCCACCTTTGTCAGGGAGAGTAGGGCAGTGCATGTGTAACATACGCCAGCATAGCTAGCTGGAGTTTTGTAAAGCACTTAATGTTATTTGACTATTACACTGACTTGTACAGATGTTTGAATTGTATTTAATATAATATATTTGTAAATATTATATATTTAAAAATACATTTATACAACAACTGAAGTATTTAATAAAATATATTTATATAATAATATTTGACAATATATTTGTAAAGTTATTTGTGTTAAAAATGCATCAACAGTAGGTCCTATTGGAAAGAAAGAATGTATGCATTATATTAGGTTTTATTGCTGTAACTGATCAAATGTGTATGTTTATCATAGAATTCTGATGGGGTGGAAAGTTTGAAATTGTGTTATAGCTTTCAGATGCTGCTACAGATCTTAGCAAAGGTGTGTGTGTGTGTGTACTGTACCAGAGTCAGGTGACCAGAGGTGATGTCATCCTCTAACCAGCATCTGGTTTCTTTGGAACTCTTGCAGCAGCACTATGGAACATGACAGGAAAGATTTCTGACACAAGATACATATATCACACATCCACAAAGACAAAGTCAGACATCATCTGCCTTTTGCTGTGGTAAGACGCTCAAGCACACATCAGCTTGCCTTGCGTTAGTAAGCAGTCAGAGAAAAGTAATTCTTTAGTTAGGGACATCTAGTGAGAATAGTTTAGTATTGTTTTAGAAACTACGCAACTGTATTATTTTTTATACCTCTGTGGTGGTTGTTTATTGCATTCAGTATTTTCCTGTTTTCTGTTTTATAACTTATCATTAAATATTTTAATACCTTTCATTGTGGCTGGTCTTTTAGAGAATACTTTTAACATCTTGAAAGTACTTATGCTTGTTTTAGTGAAACCATGGCCGCTCCTGAAAGCCTAGCTGCTTTGCTCACACCTTACCATTTGTATTAGTATTATAATTGGGTACCCTTTGTAAGAGCCTTAGGGCAGCTGACTGGTGGCAGCATGATTACCTCAGAGTCTGGACAGAAAGGGGAACAGGTAGTAAATTTGTACCAGTTTTCCAGATGTTTTATGTATGTGTAAAACTCAAATATCTTTGTGTGTGTGTGTGTGTGTGTGTGTGTCAGCTACTGGGAACAGGGACCCAGAGCTCCACATTGGTCAGTGTGGAGTTTTGTGTGGGTCTGGAAACAGAAAGAGTCCAATCCTAGGTCTGGAGCATGCTGCTTTTAAGGGAAGTTGTACTTGGTGCAGGGAGCTGCATCTGAAAATACTGTGTGAATCCATCTTTGCTCTTAGCGACTGTCCCTCCCCAGAGTCAGTGGTGAGGATTTAGTCTCCCGACTGCAGGAGTTGGGAGCCGTCACATATTGCGTGGGATATTATTTGAACTTCAGTAGTCGATGGCCAGTTGTCACTGAAAGTGTGTGTTCTCTAAGCAACCACAAGGTAAACCTAGAGTTTCTTTTTCACAACAGTTTCATTTATTTTTGTTAGTTTAGTTTAGTCAGGGAAAGCAGGCAAGGATTTCTCTTCAACAAGATAACTGGTACAAACGACAAAACTTGTAAAAAAGCCAGACCAGGATCGACGTCACACAGAGACTTTATTGGTACACGAACAAACAGCAATCCACTAACAAAGCTCCTAAGAGCTTTCACCCATCAATACATAGGGCATCATCGGAGTAAATGTAAAAAACATTTTCAACCTTTATAAACGTAAAAAACACACGCCCCTGTTTCGTCAACCATTCACCAACTGAAACTCATTAATTAACATATGAAACTAAAATAAATGTTGACTGTATGACAATGTATAAATAAATGAATAAATAAATGCATAAATATACATTAACATTATATTGTATAAAAACAATATTAGTTGGTACATATACAAATACAGTTTAACAAACACCCGAAACATTTAAACAAAAACTAAAAATTATAACTGAAGCTAAAAACAATTGCATACTAAAATGCTCCAGTCCTAAGCTAAACAGTCTACAAATAGTAAAGTAGACCTGATCGAACAATTTATCACAAAACAGACATGATCACCCAGATATTGCTATTTAATTGATCATAAGTATAAAAAATAATATTAATAAAAGACTAATACCACTATCCTATATACGATAAATCCATTTTCAACATACAATTATATGTTTGTACTAAGCAACCATAGTAGAGCAAAATAATAAAAGGTAGTAATAAACTGTTCATATACAGTATGACCTATACTTCAAAATACTAGAGAGTGATATATGTTCATTGATGCCAGGAAACCTAGACGCATCAAGTCTACGTTGCCAAAGGCATTCTTTAACTTCCAAAAGTGTCTTGGCATCTCCACCTTTGTCATTGTATGGAATCCTATCAATGACAAAAATAAGAACTTTTTGTAATTATTGCAACTTTGGCTATGTACATACACAGCATTTGTATTTTTTTTATTTTTTATACCTCTTACATGTTCTAATATCCTAAGTCTTAGTTTTCTAATAGTTTTACCTACATAAAAAGTAGGGCAACTAAGACACGTGGCAAGATATATCACCATTTTAGTGTTGCAGTTGCAAAACCCAGGATATTTAATAGTTTTACTAAAATTGTGCACTGCAACGTATGGTCCGTTATTAATATATTTACAAATGCTACAGGTTCCACATTTATTCATCATAGAATTTTTATAGAGATCTTGATTGGCAACTGTCTCCATAATTTCCTTTAGATTTTTCCCTCTACTATAGGAAAATGCTGGTGTGTTTCCCACCACTGTGGTAATATCATTAGTAAGGACACTACACCAAGTGTCATAGACAATATTTTTAATGTTCCCACTACTCTCGTTGTACGGCAGGACCATTGCATGTCTCATGCTATTAGATCTACTATTTACAGTATCCTTTAATAAACCACCTTTTAAAATTGGTTTGTACACCGTGTTTCTTTTCTGCAGTACCTCCAACTTAATATTATTTAAAATATCATGTGGGTATCCTCTCTCTAACAACATATCAATTAATTTTGAAACTTCTAAGTCATGCAGGCTGTCGTCACTAATACGTCTTGACAACCTCACCATTTGTCCCTTCATTATATTTTTCTTCTGAAAAAATGGATGACAACTCTGATAATGTAAAAATGAATTGAAAAACGTTTTTTTACGATATATATTGGATATTAATCCACCGTTTTCCTTGTCCTTAATTAACAAAATATCCAGAAAATCACACTGATCTACATGTATCTTATAAGTAAATTTCAAAAATGTAGTGCTAATTTCCAGACAGTGTATAAATTCTTGAATTTCTTCCACTGTACCTTTCCAAAAAATTAAAATGTCATCCAAAAATCGCAAATATAGAGCAACATTCTGCATGTGTTGTGAAGTAAACACATGATTGGTTTCCCAGTCGACCAAAACAAGGTTGGCATATGAGGGTGCACACTTTGCCCCCATAGCCACACCAGTAATCTGCTTAAAATACTCGGCTTCAAAAAAAATGTAATTGTTATTAAGCACCATTTCTGTCGGGTCAGCGATTAAATTACGTTTCGAAGTTTGTAAAGTACTGTATTTACAGAGACTGTTGTTAAACATCTCTAATCCCAAATCATTTGGTATAACAGAAAATAAGTTGACCACATCAATGGCCACCATCAAACAACCATCATCCAAAGGGGTATTTCTAATCACATCCAGACAATGCCAAGAATCTTTTAACACGTGGTAATTTTTGAAAAACTTCTTTACAATAAAAATCAACAAAAGATGCCATGGCCTTGGTCTTGGAACCCCTAGCAGAGACTACTGGACGAAACGGTGGACTGTTCATATTCTTATGAATTTTAGGAATACCAAACATAGAAGGGATGACAGGTGAACAAACAGAAAGGTACTCGTATTCAGTCTTGTCTAGTACACCGTCCATAAGCCACTCATACAACTGCCAGTCTAATTTAGTATAGGCTTTGTTAACATCATATTTAGAAACCCTAATATATGTGGAGGTGTCGTTCAACAACTCCAACATCATGCTGGAATAATCTGTTTTAGTCATAATAACTACACCTCCACCCTTGTTGGGTTTCATCACCCTATAGGTGTCAGAAGATGTTAACTTTTGAAGACAAAATCTTTCCCCAATAGTCAAATTGTCACTTGTGTTGTTAGAACCCCTTAAATATCTCCTCAACTGTATTTCACATAACTGTTCAAACATATATATAGTAGGATTGACTGGGGGAATAAATGTGCTTTTTCTTCTCAGTGTTGGTACATAATTTGTTAATTGACTGTTGTGATTGGAAAAATATAATTTCAAATTCAACTCCCTTCTGTAAACTTTTAAATTAACTAGTATTCTCGCTATCTCATGTCTAAATGAAGGAACAAAGGAGAAACCTTTTATAAACAAATCACAATAATCATCACTTAATACTAAATCACTAAAATTGTAAATGCAAAAACTGCCTTTCTTAATCAAATTGAAATGCTGTTCAAAGCTTTCTGGTACTGCTAAAGTTTCTGAATTATAACAAGTGACCATGTCAACCATCCTGTCACTATCAAATTCTTTGTCAAAATACAAACCAACAATGCTGTTACTACTACTATTGTGCATAGACAACCCAACTTCAAGCGCACTTAAATCTGGTAAACTTTTAAACTCAAAATTATTCACAGAACACTCAAAAGTGTCAATGTTGGACAATTTGTAATATTCAGTCATCTCAAAGTCCAAAGTGTCAGTATTGGAGGCATCTAGTGAGACGTGAGAAGCAGGCAAGGATGTCAGCAGAGAATTATAGCCAGCTGACAAAAAAACAGTTGGCCAAGGTGTGCAAAGTCAAAGGACTGTCGGTGCATGCCAACCTGACTAAAGAGGAAATGATTTCAGCCTTTGTCACAGCTGCAGCACAGACCAGCAGCCCGGAAGACAATCTTGATGATGGGGATGTGCAGTATTCAGAAACAAGACAGTTCACCTTTTCCTCAGAGGACTTAAAAACCTATCTGGAGTTAAATAAATTTGAACTGGAGGCCAAATGTTTGGAAGCAAAATCACCAGAGATACTGCAGCATTTGGAGGCCAAAGAAAATAAGAAACAGCGCCAACATGAAAGGGAAAGGCTAACTCTTCGGCAGGGTCATGCAGGTAATGGAGTAAGGAATAACCGAATTCCAGAAGCAATAAAGGTCAGTAAATTTCTTCTACAGTTTACAGAGGGTGATAATTTTGATAGTTTTATTCATGTATTTGAAAGGGTATGTAAACAGTATAATGCTGACCAAGAGCTCTGGGTACGGTTCCTGACCCCCTTGCTTCATGGTAAAGCTGCAACTGCTGTTTCTAAATTGTCTGATACTGACTGTTTAAACTATGATACAGTAAAACAATGTTACTGGAATGTTTTCAGTTAACACCTGAAGCTTACAGAAAAAAGTTTTGCGAGCATAAAAGCGAGGCAGATGAAAATGTATGTGATTATATTGCTGAGTTAAGCACTTATTTTCGGGTGTCAGGTCACCACTTTTGAAAGGCTGTCAAGACTTTTGGTGAGGGAACAAGCCCTAAGCACTTTGCCTAAGAACATGAGAATCTGGTTGGCAGACCAGGTGTGTAATTCTGCAGATGAGCTGGGGAGCAAAGGGGATCTCTACTTAGCAAGCAAGGCATCACTGCACAAGATACCCAGCGCTGCACATGGTTCTATGGAAACCCATGGTGGGCAGCCTAAACCACCCAAACAGAGTACACTAGTAACAGGGGAAGCCACTAGTTCATGTATATGGTCAAGACCAAGGGTTAGATGTTTTAAATGTAACCAGAGGGGCCATGTAGCATACAAATGTCCACTGAGGCAAGGTGGGGAACAAAGGGTGAAGGAGCCAGCAAGTGAGAATAACAGTATGCCAGCGGTAAGTTGTCTGGAGACAACAGGAGTACCAAGCTATCACTGGAGTTTGTATCCTATCTTAGTGGATGGAAGACAGGCCACTGCTAAGAGAGAGACAGCCTCTGACATAACCATTGTCAAGCCTGCAGTGGTTAAAGAGGAGCAGTACTTGCTTGGACAGTCCACACCAGTCACAGCTTTAGGTGGAACCGCATTCCAAATACCTTTGGCCAGGGTTTATCTTGACTGGGAAGGTGGAAAAGGAAGCAAATGGGTATGTGTTTGTTTGAGAATATCCCTGCAGATGTCTCGAAAGGGAATGATTTTTGATAACGCAGTACCTTGTGTGCATGTAGTTACTTGCAGTCAGGCTTGGAGATGGGCATGTGGATCAGGTAGCCTGGGGGAGACCCAGACTAAGCCCACACCTGAAGCTGGAGCTGGTGAGGTGGCTATTTCAGGGAGGGAGCTATCCTGTAGCAGTGAGTCTGAAAGTGAGCCACAAATACTGGTTGGTACTGATGTTGCCATGGACAGGGTGACTTGCAAGGGCAGAGGTGAGTGGTAGTACCCAGGCAGACAGTGAGGCACTGTTGTCAGAAGAGACAGGGCTTTCAGTAGAAAAGGAGCTGGGAAAGTTCACAAAGGTAGAATCGAGACAGGCTCAGCTTTCGGACCCTACTTTACGAGGCTTGAGGGAGGTAGCTAAGGAGGCACCTGATTTTCAAGGAAAAGAGGAGTCTATATACTGGAACAAAGGGTTACTGTATAAACAGTGGACCGCCTGAGGGAAGGCTAGAGAGTGAGGTAATACAGTAGCTGGTAATGCCCACAGCCTACAGTCGGGCACTTCTAGCCATAGCCCATGACATTCCTTTTGCAGGTTATATGGGCATAAAGCATACCAAGAGAAATATTATGCAGAACTTTTATTGGCCTGAGATTGCAAGTGATGTAACAGGGTACTGCAGGACCTGCAAGCAGTTCCAAAAGGTAGGTAAGGCAGGACACAAGGTCAAAGTTCCTTTGATGCCTTTGCCTGTGACTGAAGAGCCATTTCAGAGGGTAGCTATGGATATTGTGGGGCCTCTGAGTACTCCAAATTCCAAAGGGAAGAAGTATATCCTGGTAGTAGTAGACTATGCCACTAAATACCCTGAGGTGGTGGCTCTGTCCTCCATCAAGGCAGAAAAGGCGGCAATGCTTTGCTAGAAATATTTTAGCAGGGTAGGTTTGTCGAGAAAAACACTGATTGACAGAGGTACCAATTTCATGTCAGACCTGCTGGCTTGTCTGTGGAAGTACTATGGGGAGAAGCACCTAAAGACCACCCCCTACCACCCCTACACTAATGGTCTTGTGGAGATGTTAAACTCTACTACACTAAAGACCATGCTATGGGCATTTGCAAACCAATTTATGACAGAGTGGGACAAATAGTTGCCCCATCTGCTGCTTGCATACAGACAGGTACCCCAGGAATCCACATTTTTTTACCTTTTTGAGTTGCTGTATGGGCATAGGGTGAGGGGCCTTTAGATTTCATTTGTGATGAGTGGAAGGGTCTGTGTGAATCCCACACGGAGCCTGCTGTGGCACATGTTCTAAAAGGCTTAGGGAGCTCATGGGCTTGGCCCAGGAGAACCTGGCAGGTGTCCAAAGGCAAAAAAAGGTTTGGTACAACACGAATGCTCGAGCTCAAGAGTATGTTGTGGGACAGCAAGTTATGGTCCTCATTCCTGTCAGACACAATAAGCTACAGGCAACTTGGGAAGGATCCTTCGAAGTGGTAAGGAAGGTCAGTGATGTTAATTACATCGTAAACCTGTTAGGCAGGAGGCAGGGGCACAAATTGTACCATGGTAACATGATAAAGCCTTACCATGACAGGGAGGCCCTGGTGCTAAGTATTTGCAGTGTATGGCAGTAGGAGTCTGAAGGGGATCTGATGATCACAGACCTGACAAGGAAAAACAGGCCAGATAAGGTAGTGTGGACCCCAGCCTGCGAGCAGGCATTCCAAAAGCTTAAAGGGGCTTTGGGAGGACCCCCTGTTATCCAGTCCAAATTACAGCAAAGAATTTGTTGTGCAGGTGGATGCTTCAAACCATGGGGCGGGGGTTGTACTCAGCCAGGTTTCCTCAGAGGGAGAAGAGCACCCAGTTGTATATCTCAGCCATAGCCTCCAACCCAGGGAGAAATGTTATGCTGCTGTAGAAAAAGAATGTCTAGCCATAGTATGGGCACTGTAGAAACTTCAGCCCTATCTGTATGGAAGGAAATTCACTGTGGTTACACACCACAATCCCTTAACATGACTCCATCGAGCCAGCCAGCAAAATGTCAAGTTATTAAGGTGGAGTCTAGGGTTGCAGGCACATGACATGACAGTGCATCATCATAGTGGGGTCAGCAATGCCAGTGCAGATGGGCTCTCAAGACAGCGTATAGGTTAATGTGTACACAGACAGGTCCACTTCTCTCAAGCAATGTTTTTTCACGGTCACTTGAAAAACCTGCTTGAGTTTTCAAAGGGAGGAGAGATGTGATGTTATGAGGTTGTGCCATCTGTGCCAGGGAGAGTAATGCAGTGCATGTGTGTAACATGAGCCAGCACAGCTAGCTGTAGTTTTGTAAAGAATTTTATGTTATTTGAGTATCACACTGGTTTGTACAGATGTTTGAGTTAAAAACCATGCCCCAGGATTCCCACTCCTCTTTTCTTGATATACTAGGAAATATTAAGGTTCAACCAAACACCCTAATAATGGGTGACTTCAACTACCCCACCATTAACTAAGAAAACTACTCATGTATCAACTTCTTTGCTCAACGCTTTCTGGAATTCATAAATTCCATTGCCCTGGTTCAACTTATCCACTTATCCACATCCCCACCAGGGGCAACAATATCCTAGACCTAGTCATTACCAAGATGAGTGACCGGTGTTCCACACCTGAAATCAACTCCTCGTTGTACAGATCTGACCATAAGCCAATTACCCTAGATATCCGCACCCCGCCCCCACACACCATTAAGGAAACCACGGTAAAAATTTTCTCCAAAGCTAACTTCATGCTTCTTAAGACAGAAGTGGCGAACTTCATGACACCCATGCAGATGGACAATACAGTTACGACTGCTGAATCCTACACAAATGTACTCTATAAGCACTTACACGAGTGCATGGATTGTGCTATCCCAAACAGAACCAAGACACTATCCTCCAAAAAAGGAAGCCAATCTGGTGGTCCCCTGTCATAAACAAACTCCACAACAGAAGAAACTGTTGCAAGAGAGTAAAATCCCACGAGTGGAGGAGCTCCCTGGTCAGCCTCAATAAGAAGCTGAGATCCCTTATAAGAGCCTCCAAAGCTAGCTACAAAAACAAAATTGCCACTGATTCTAAGGGCAACCACAAAGCATTCTATAGCTATGTCAAGCATCTCAATGGCAACACCCAGATCTGCTCTGAGTTACAGCACAACGGCACAGAAATTACAGAACCAACTGATATTGCCAACATCCTGGCAGATAGGTTCAGTGCCAACTTTACCCCCCTCTCACCCTCTAAAGGGCCCATATCTATACAGGAAAAATGCAGAGTCCCTGTAATCACATCTATGCAGGTAAAAGCTGCACTCTTTAAAACCATAAACACAGCATGCATGGGAACGGACAACATCCCAGGCTGCGTTTTACATGAACTTCAGAACGAACTGGCTCCCCACCTAAGCACCATGTTCAATCATAGTCTCACGTCAGGCTTTGTGCCCACTGAATGGCGCACAGCAACAGTTATCCCACTCCACAAAGGGGGAGCCACCACTGATCCTGGGAACTATCGCCCTATTAGCCTGACGAGCCTGGTCTGCAAGGCCATGGAACATATCATCATGGAACTCATAAACAAAGACATTGGTAACCTCCAAACTCTGGATCCCACCCAGTTCGAGTTTGTGAAAGGCAGATCATGTTTTTTGAACCTGATCGACTTCTTTGAGGCAGTCACCAAAGCCGTATACGAGGGTAAGGTGATTCACACAGCCTATCTTGACCTCACCAAGGCTTTCGCCACCATCCCCCATTCTGGAATTATAGCTAAATTAGGTATAAATCTCTATGTAACAAGATGGGTTACCCACTGGCTCACTGACAGAACCCACACTGTAAAAATTGCAGACTCCAAATCTGAATTCAAACCAGTGAAAAGTGGAATACCACAGGGTTCAGTCCTGGGACCTCTCCTGCTTGGTATCTACTTCTCTGAAGTACAGGCTAACAAAGAAGGCCGCTGGCTAACAAAGTTCGCAGATGACTGCAAACTAGGAGCCATAGTCGAGTCCCCAAATGATGTGGACATCCTACAGAAGGGCCTCACTGAGACAGATGCCCGGTGTCAGAGGCAAGACCTCAAGCTCAATGCCAAAAATTGCATTGTCATCCCCTTTGGTAAAAACTCTATACCCATGAACTACCACATAAACGGCAGTCTACTTAACGCTGAATGTGTGGTAAGAGACTTTGGGACCCAGGTGGACAGTAGTCTCTGCTTTGATAATTACATCGCCACAATAGTCAGGAAATCCTTCTATGTGGCACACCTCATTACAAAAGAGTTCTCATCCAGGAAAAAAGAGGTCATTGTTCCCTTCTACTTGGCACACATTAGACCCATTATAGAGTACAAAGCCCCCTTTTGGAATGTACCTCACAAGACATCTGCAGCAGCTGGAAAGGCCACAGAAGTACCTCACAAAGAGGATTACTGGCTTTAAACATATGACCTACACTGACAGTCTCAAAAACACCAGCTTTACTCTGTAGCATATCACCTACTCCGAGGTGATCTCTGCCTAACATATAACGCTATGTTAAACCCAGAGCTGTTGGACACGCTACATCTAAAGAAATCCCAATCCCTCCGAGCTACATGCTCTAGGGACCTAAACCTTGTCAGCACAATAAACAGGACATGCTGGAGGGATATATTCCTCTCCCACAGACTTCCTATACTCTGGAACAAGCTACCCATCTATGTCAAGCAAAGTTCCTCATTAGCACTCTTCAAGAAAAATCTTCATGGGTGGATGGGAAATTGGAAATACATCCCGGGGATCACTTCTGTGGCTCTGCTCGACAGGGGCACAGGAAATTAACTTTCTTGGGTGGCGTAAGCCAGGGAACATTGTTGGCTAGGCTTACTTAGGGCCTTGGGCCGATAGCCTAGTACCTACCTATGAAAGTATAAAGTTTCTTGTGCTAAAAATGCATCAACCGTAGGTCCTGCTGAACAGAAAAAATGTATGTATGTACAGTGGATATAAAAAGTGTACACACCCCTGTATAAAGTTTCTTGTGCTAAAAATGCATCAACCGTAGGTCCTGCTGAACAGAAAAAATGTATGTATGTACAGTGGATATAAAAAGTGTACACACCCCTGTTAAAATGCCAGGTTTTTGTGATATAAAAAAAAAATGAGACCACAATAAATCATTTCAAAACTTTTCCCACCTTTAATGTGACCTATAACCAGTACAATTCAATTGAAAAACAAATAAATCTGTTAGGGAAAAAAATATAAAAAATAAAAAACGTACACTAAACTAGTTGCATAAGTGTGCACACCCATCACAAAGGGCATCAGAACTTGTCAGAGATTTAGAATGCATGGCTGGGCTTAAAAAGGCCCTTGTGGTTGTTAGCCTAGTACACACCTATGAACCTATGAAACCAAATGGTTATGTTAATGCATTTCTTGGCACCGTGTTTTAAGTCGTGGCTTTGGCAACAATCATTTGTCTATGTTAGCCCTTTCTGTAGGATGTTAGTGTCTTTGGGAGAATTCCATGACTACTCCTAGTTTGCAATCATCTGCAAATTTTGGGCAGCCAGAGGCTCATGACTTTGGTTTTGATGTCTAAGAAGTAGATACCAAAAGAGCGGACCCAGCATACAGCCCTGAGGTGCTCCACTAGTGACTAGCCTCTCTGTGGAGGTGTCTCCCCTATCCTAACTTCATGGGTCCCGTCTGACATCCAGTGTGTAACACAGGGACTTATTCCTATATCCATGAGTTTGTTTACAATGTCTGAATGGGTTATTGTATAAAATGCCTTAGCCAGATCAAGGTAGGCGGTATGCACCATTCTGCTCTCATTTGTTGCCTTCATGACCTTCTCAAATATTTCCACCATGTTAAGAAGGCCTGACATGCCCTTGCAAAACCAAACTGGCTTGGATCCAGTATATAAGATTTTCTACATCTTTATTGAACATTTCCATGATAATCTGTTTCATGGCTTTGCATATGAGACTAGTCAGACTTCTGGATCTGAGTTCCCATGGTCCATTGATGGCCTGCCCTTCTGCAGAGAGATGACTATTGCAGTTTTCCACTCATGTGGCACAAAGCCTGTCTCTAGGTCACAGTTAAACGTGACTCCAGTGGTCCAGATAGGTCATGTTTCATGCTACTTGACAGGAATCCATGGATATTATCTGGGCCCATCGATGCAGTGTTTTTGACATTTGAGACTGAAACTAGGACCCGCTCATTAGTTATGATTTGGTGGGTATTACTTAATGGTAGTTTCCTTGGGGGCAGCCTGGGTAGTGAGTGGGACAACAATGAAGCTCAGTTTATCAGCTAGCAGATTTGCTATATTTTTTTACTTCATGTAGGTGGGTCTATTAGTTCTGCAGACTGTTGTGTGTTGTCTATGAGGTTTGGAACACAGCTAAAGAAAGTCTTGTGGTTGTTTTTGCCTGGGAGGCTATCTTTACCTCAAATTTGACTTTACTAGACTTAATTTGCCCTCCCTCTTTGTCATTCGTTTAGTGTTTTTACCATGCTGGGTGTAGTACTTCCTAATCTTGGGTATGACTTTTTTGTACAACATATTTATGTTTGGTTTCCACCAAGGTGGTGTATTTTTTTTTTAGTTAGTTCTGGGCTTATTTCTGATAGGCACTGCTGTCTCTATGCATTTATTGACATAATTGTACAGGGTTTCTGTGAATAGTTCTACATAGGCAGCGGAGTTCTCATGGTTTGGGGGGGGGGGGGGGCTTAATGTTAACAGGTTATCAACTTAGTAGTAGGATGTTTGCCTTAGAATAGTTCATAAATGTTACTGGATTAGTTAGGTTCACAGAACTAATTTTTATAGTGAAGGAGGCAGCTTTGTGGTCTGACCTTAAAAGAGAGGACACTACACTAGGAGCAGTACGCAGCTCTCCCATACCCGTGAGTACCAGATCAAATATGTTTGCACCCCCAGTGGGCGTACGGACTATCTGGTCTACGGTGTTTGTGTTTACAAAGTCTAGGGGTCTCTGGGCCAAGTATCCCAGTTTATAGTGGGGCAGCTGAAGTTGCCTACTATAACGTAATTGTGAATAAGAAGTTATGTACCTACCATAACGTTCCATGTTAGTTATCTTCATCTCGCCTTCTTTCTTGCTGTTTGAGATCGGAGCCGATCTTCGGCTCTGACTCGGCCATCTTCAATAGCTTGAGAGCTGTTTACTGGCTTGAGGCTACCCCTTGCTGGGTGTAGTACTTCCTAATCTTGGGTATGACTTTTTTGTACAACATATTTATGTTTGGTTTCCACCAAGGTGGTGTATTTTTTTTTTAGTTAGTTCTGGGCTTATTTCTGATAGACACCGCTGTCTCTATGCATTTACTGACATAATTGTACAGGGTTTCTGTGAATAGTTCTACATAGGCAGCGGAGTTCTCATGGTTTGGGGGGGGGGCTTAATGTTAACAGGTTATCAACTTAGTAGTAGGATGTTTGCCTTAGAATAGTTCATAAATGTTACGGGATTAGTTAGGTTCACAGAAAGTACAGTTGTGTACACCTACCATAAATGTAGATGTTCGAGTGTCTTCACTGTTGCAGTCATAACTGTAGGGTGCTCCTGCCGGCAGGCAGCCCGAGGTCGGCCAGAATCCCAAAGTCTGGGTCCGGCGTCAGCTGTACAAGCTAGTACCCTGACGTCAGTACGCTTTGGTACATAGCCCTCAGCCGACGCCATCTTCTCCAGCCTTTCTTGCCCTAGATGTCAGAAGTCCCCAACAAAACAAAAATGAATCCAACAAGGAAACACAAATACACCACAAAAAAGGAAAAGGGAGAAAAAGAGGGATAGGAGGGAGGAAAACCCCGACTGCAACAGTGAAGACACTCGAACATCTACATTTATGGTAGGTGTACACAACTGTACTATGTTCTTCGTGTTTCACTGTTGCAGTCATAACTGTAGGGTGGAATCCCAAAGCAGTGTAAAAGGGAGGAGGCTTTAGATAGAAGAAGGGAGGCAAGAATACCCTGCAAAACAGCAGAGGCAAAGCCTGCCCTGGTCTTAGAAAACAGAGGAGATTGTAGTGCTTGGAAAAGTATGCACAGAACTCCAAGTGGCAGCTTCCAAGATATCCTTGGTAGGGACTCCTCTGAGGAAAGCTGTAGAAGTGGCAGCTGCTCTAGTAGAATGACTTCTAATGGTACCTGGAAACTGTTTCCCATGATGAGTGTAACAAAATCTGATTCCATAAGCAATCCATTTGGAAATAGTTTGTTTAGAAATAGGTTTTCCAAGAGAACTGGAGGCAAAAGAAACAAACAATTGATTAGACTTTCTGAACTCTTTAGTCTTGTCCAGGTAAAATCGTAACTGTCTGTGCACATCTAATGAATGCAAAATCCTTTCCCCTTTATTTTGAGGATTTGGAAAGAAAGTAGGAAGGTGAATTGTCTGATTTAAAGCCACTTTCGAAATCACCTTAGGCATGAAAGTAGGATTGGTCCTCAAGGATACTCTGTCTTGATGGAAAATAAGGTATGGTTCCACAGCCATGAGAGCTTGCAACTCTGAGACCCTTCTGGCAGAGGTCAATGCTAATAAAAGAACAGTCTTCCAAGATAAAAACTTAATATCTGAAGATGCAGCAGGCTCAAAAGGAGGCAAAGTAAGTTTTTCTAAAACATAATTAAGATCCCAGGCAGGGACAGGAGGGGTCCTGGGAGGCCGCAAATTTTTAGCCCCTCTCAAGAATTGCTTCACCAAAGGATGAGAAAAAACAGGAGGATCAGAACTGAAATGAGCAGAAATAGCAGAAGCATGAATCTTAATGGAAGAAAAGGAAAGTCCTTTAGATAAAAGTTCCGAAAGGTAAAGCAAAATAGAAGAGAGATCAGGTACCAGAGGATCTGAGCCTCGATCCTGCATCCAAAAAACAAAACCTCTTCCATTTAGAGGCATAGGATTTCCTAGTGCTAGGCCGTCTAGCTTCCAGAAGAACATCCAAAACTTGTTTGGGAAGACTAGAGGAAATCAAATTCCTTTGAAGAGCCAAGCTGCCAGGCAAAGGGTCTTGAGATTGGAATGTAGTAACTGACCCTGATGCTGGGACAGAAGCGAAGGGTTCAGAGGGAGAATCCAAGGAGGCCCCAAGAACAGGTGCTTTAAAGTTGGATACCAAAACTGTCGAGGCCAATTTGGAGCAATCAAGATGAGGAACTTGGGCTTGTCCTGTTTTATCTTCAGTAATACCCGAGGTAGTAGAGGAAGAGGAGGGAAGGCATATCCTGAAAGGCTTCTCCAGCTGAAGGACAGGGCATCCACTCTCCAAGCTGTTTTGTGGAAGGACCTGGTGCAAAAGCGAGGCAGCTGATGATTGAGATGGGATGCAAACAGATCTATCTGGGGACATCCCCAAACTGCAGTAATCCTGTTGAATAAGTTGGTGTCTAGCATCCATTCGTGAGGATCTGAAATGTTTCTGCTCAGGCTGTCTGCTAAGAGATTCTGTTCCCCTGGAATGAATTGAGCCTGGAGATGTAGATTCAAATTTAGAGCTGTGTCCCATAAAGCCATAGCTAGTCTGCAAAGGGGTAGAATGAGAACCCCTGCTTGTTGATGTACCACATGACCGTGGTGTTGTCTGTGCGAATTAGCAGAGGCCCTGGTTGCAAAAGGTTCTTGAAGGCTAGAAGGGCATTTTGAACTGCCAACATTTCCTTCAGATTGATGTGCCAGTGAAGATGGTCCTTTGTCCAGGTTCCCTGCTGGCAATTGTCTAGAAAGTGTGCTCCCCAAGCATAATCCGAGGCGTCCATGGTTAGGATTTGAGTAGGTTGAGGTAGACGAAAAGGCTTTCCTTTGTTTAAAGCGCATACCCTGGACCACCAGAGGAACTCCCTCTGAAGGCAGGGGATCAGAGGAATCAGAATATCCAGACCGTGGTAATGCTGTGACCATACACTTTTCAGATACCATTGAAGCTTTCTCATATGAAGCCTTGCGTTTGGAATCAACAGAATGCAGGAAGCCATGTAGCCCAGAGCCTGCAGGAATTTCCTTGCAGTGAGCTGAGATAGAGTTGCTAAGGTGCTGAAAGTAGAAGCCAGCTGAGTTTGTTTTCTGGAGTGAGGAAGGCCCTTCGTAAGGTTGTATTTAAGAGGGCTCCCAAGAATACCATTTGTTGAGAAGGGATCAAATGTGACTTTTTTGTGTTCACTGAAAATCCCAGTAGGAGGAGAAGACGTTGAACAAAGTCCAGATGTTGAAGTAGAAGATCTTTGCTGTCTGCCTGAATAAGGCAGTCGTCCAAATAGGGGTAAATCTGTATCCCCTGAAGTCTGCAGTAAGCCACTACTGGTGCCAGGCACTTGGTAAAGACTCTGGGCGCAGTAGATAAACCAAAGGGCAGTACAGAGAACTGAAAGTGCCTTGAACCTGCCTTGAACCTGAGGAATTTCCTGCGTTCCTGCCTGATGGGAATGTGTAAGTAGGCTTCCTTTAAGTCCAATGTCACCATCCAGGCGTCCTGAGAGAGCATTGGAATTAGTTGCTGCAGAGTAAGCATCTTGAATTTTGGAATTTCCAAAAAGGTGTTTAACACAGAAAGGTCCAGAATAGGTCTCCATGAATTTTGTTTTCTTGGAACCAGAAACAGTCTTGAATAAAAACCTTTTCCCATCTCCGAGAGTGGAACAGGCTCTATGGCTCTCATGGCCAGAAGAGCATCCACTTGATTTAAGGCCTCTGACCATTGATGTTTTGGCAGATCTGGTCAACCGTGAGCCCTTGGCAAAGTGTGAAAGTGGAATTTGTAACCCTTTAAAATCACGTCCAATACCCATCTGTCCTGGGTAATATGAGTCCAATTTCTGTAAAAAAGAGACAGTTTTCCACCGAGAGGGGCATCCAGGTGAAGGGGTCCTGTAGCCCAACCGAGAGAGTCATTGAGGTTGCTTTCTTTGAGATTGGGATCTGTCTTCTCCCCTTCTAGGTGAAGAAGCAGTCCATTGTCTAGATCTGTAAGAGGCCTGACCTTGACCACGACCTCTGGAGCGTCTATATCTTCCCCTTTGAGGCCTGTCAGACGTGGGAAAGGACCAATTTTTAGAGGGCCAATTCCTGGAAAATCTAGGAGGCTGAACTTGCAAGAAATCTTTTACAGTCTACATAGACTTTGCCTTTTCTTCCATCTTTTTAATAACTTCCTCAGCCTTGGATCCAAAAAGAACATCATGTTGAACAGGGGCATCTAATAACTTAGCCTTAACCTGTTCAGGTAAACTTTGTTCACGAAGCCAGGCATGTCTCCTGATAACAGTACCAGAGGCTGCAGCCCTGCAAGAAGCATCCAAAGCATCAAAACCACAATGTAAACTATGTTTGTTCACTTGTTCAGTAGCATGCAAGACATCCTGAAGTTCCTTATCCTCTGCACAAGCAGGAAGGGAAGCAAGCTTTTGCTTTAAAACAGACAAAAGAAATTGCTGATACTTAAACATATGAAACTGGCAGTTTAAAGCCCTTACAGACAGGGTAGCAGAAGTATATACCTTTTTACCCCACCTGTCTAAAGCACGAGAATCCTTCTCAGAGGGAATAGGATTTTTAGAAGTAGCAACCTTAGCAGCCTTAGAGCCCTGAGAAATAGTTTCAGGATCCAGAAGGGTTTTAAATAAGAATAAATGAGAGTCAGGAACCCTATAAAATCTATCAGGCTTAGAAGGAGCAGGAGGCATGGAATCAGGATTCAAATTAGCCTCAGAAAAAGCAACATCTACAATGTCCAAAACAGGAGGGATAGCTAAAGGCCTATGCTGAGGAAGAAGAAGAAATTCCCTAAGCCTCTTCTTGGAAGCAGAATACTCCTGTCCTTCCCAAAGCAAATGTTCCCTCATCTCATGCAAGGTTTCCCCAAAAGAGAAATCCTCAGGCGGAGAGGCCGAGGGTAAAGAGTCCTCAGCATCCGAATCCTCATAAGGAGGAAAGGAATAGTCCTGATCTGAGGAAGAAACAGAAGATACAGAAGCCTGGTCAGAGGAATCCAGAGTAACATCCTGTCGAGGCCTTTTCTCAGGAGGGGGGTGAGAACCCCTAATCATTGTAAGCAAATCTTCAGCCATCTTTAATAATTGCTTCTGTGTCCTGGGAGTAGATTCAGAAGCAGCTTGAGCAGGAACTTTAGACTTAACAGGAGTCTTTGTCTTTGAAATAGTGATGTGAGTAGGCCTGAAAACCCCCTCAGAAGCCGGTACCTGCACAGCGGTTCCGGACCCATCTGAAGGAGCGACGTCCGAAGGTCCTGCAGCAGTTAAAATAGTGGGCCTTGATGGCTCCCCATGGGAGCCCGTATCGGCCATCGGTTCAGAAGTGGCGGACGACAGGGGCTGCAAAAGCACCTCACTGACGACAGCCGAACCGGACGCTGGCTCCAGCTGCAACGAGTCCTGTTTGGACCTCGGAGGCCTGTCTTTGTCTTTGCGCTTCTTTTGAATTCCGGTAGTGTCCGACGACATTCTATAATTGAAGCGTCTGCCAAAATAATTTAAAGCCCAATCGTACCTGCGCTTGATAGTACGAAAGTTGAACCTGGCACAGAACCGACAACAAGAAACGTCGTGGTCAGGGCCTAAACAAGGTAGACAGTAAGAGTGGAAATCTTTATGAGGTATTGGTTTCCCACACGCTATACAATTATTAACTTTTTCTGACATCGGAGGAACAAGGAAAAGATTCTCCAACGGGGTACTTAGCTTTGAGAAGAGAAGTAAGAACTTCGGACCGAAAACAACAAAATACGCTGTTCGAAAATCGCCAACCAACAACTTGCTAGCTGCTTTCCACCGCACGGCAAGAAAGACTGGTGAAGATGGCGTCGGCTGAGGGCTATGTACCAAAGCGTACTGATGTCAGGGTACTAGCTTGTACAGCTGACGCCGGACCCAGACTTTGGGATTCTGGCCGACCTCGGGCTGCCTGCCGGCAGGAGCACCCTACAGTTATGACTGCAACAGTGAAACACGAAGAACATCTAATTTTTATAGTGAAGGAGGCAGCTTTGTGGTCTGACCTTAAAAGAGAGGACACTACACTAGGAGCAGTACACAGCTCTCCCATGTCTGTGAGTACCAGATCAAATATGTTTGCACCCCAAGTGGGCGTACGGACTATCTGTTCTACGGTGTTTGTGTTTACAAAGTCTAGGGGTCTCTGGGCCTGTAAGTATCCCAGTTTTTAGTGGGGCAGCTGAAGTTGCCTACTATAACGCAATTGTGAAGAAGAAGTTATGTACCTACCATAACGTTCCATGTTAGTTATCTTCATCTCGCCTTCTTTCTTGCTGTTTGGGATCGGAGCCGATCCTCGGCTCTGACTCGGCCATCTTCAATAGCTCGAGAGCTGTTTACTGGCTCGAGGCTACCCCTTATCCCATGATGCCTAGCGACAGCTACCCAGATCTCGTTTGAAATAGCTAATCCAGACATAATATGAGAGAAACCAGTTATGAAAAAACTGGTTGTTCCATGCATCCTAATATCTAGAATAGGTTAGGAAGACCTAGCCAGAAGAATAACAATAAAAGAATACTCAGCCAGTGAAAAAGGACTCCTCTCGATCCACTAGGATGGGGGGATGGAGGGAGGGACGTAAGAAAGAAGGCGAGATGAAGACAACTAACATGGAATGTTATGGTAGGTACATAACTTCTTAATGTTAAGTTGTCTATCTCGCCTTCATTCTTGCTGTTTGGGACAGCGTCTCTAGCACCTAACATCCTGGGTGGATCAGTGGAACAGACTCTACAGAACAGTGGAACCAAAGTCAGCTCTGCTCCGGGTGACCATATCCACCTTGTAATGAGAAATAAAGGTATGAGGGTTTGCCCACATGGCAGCTGCACAGATGGAATCCATGGGCAACCTAGACTGAAAGGCTACGGAGGTGGCTAATGCCCTAGTAGAATGACCTTTCTGTTTAGCTGGTAACTCTTTAATCCGTAACTGGTAAATAAATGTAATAGTGTGGGACAACCATCTGGATAAGGTCACCATGGAAACTTGGAGACCTTGTTTGCTTAAGGCATAAGAAAGGAATAATTGGTCTGACTTTCTTATTTCTTTAGTTCTATGTAGGTAAAAACGCAATTGTCTATGAATGTCCAAATGGTGAAGCTTGTACTCTTGTTGCTATGATTGGGGAAGAACACAGGGAGATCTATAGATTGATTTAAATTATTTTCTGAGCAGACTTTAGGAAGAAACGAAGGATTAGTCCTCAGAGCAACTCTGTCCTTGTGAAACACCAGGTAGGGAGGACGAACACATAGTGCTTGATGTTCTGAGACACGCCTAGCTGAAGTGATAGCAACCAGAAAGAGTGTCTTCCAAGACAGAAACTTGATGGAACAGGATGCTGCCGGTTCAAAGGGAGGCAGAATTAAGGAAGTTAGGACTAAATTAAGGTCCCAAGGAGGAGGGGGATCTCTCACTGGAGGTCTAAGAAGAGATGTTCCTCCCAAAAAAGCTTTACAGAGCTTATAAGACATGATGTTAGAATTTTTCAAACCGATATGAAAATTAGAAATGGCCGCTAATTGTACCCTAATCGTAGCAGAAGCGGCCCAGGAGTGAAAAAGTTGTGCTAGGAATTCAAGAATTTCGTGGACTGGGGCTGAGAAGGGATCCACATTCCGAGACTCTGCCCAATAAGAAAAACATTTCCATTTGCTAGCATAAGTTTTTCTCGTTGTAGACTTGTGTGAGGAAACGATAATCTCACGGACTGCTGGGGAAATGCTGGGAAGCCTGGCTAAGGTTGGAAGTGGAGCAACCAAGCTGTGAGCTGGAGAGTTTGGAGGGATTGATGCAACCCGCCTGACTGATGAATCAAGAGATCTGGCATCGGGTCCAGAGTCCAAGGCTGATCCAGAAGGTAGGGGTGCAGGAACGGGAACCATATCTGTCGAGGCCAGTAGGGGACAATGAGGATCATTTTGCAACCCAATGATTTTGCTTTCTGTATGAGTTTCGGTATCAGGGGAAAAGTACAGTTTTGTATCTACCATAAATGTAGATGTTCGAGTGTATACACTGCTGCAGTCATTACACTTGGGTTATCCAGCCGTCAGGCGGTTCCCCAGTCGGCCTGAGTTCCAAAGTCTTGGTTTGGCATCGATTGCTGTCGCTTCTTCCCTGACGTCAGTGCGACAGGGGTATATAAGATGCAGCCGACACCATTTTCTTCAGTTTTTCTTGCCCCAGATGTCAGGTGCCCCCAAAAAGGTAGGCAATTCAAATTGCTAATAAAACATACATAAGAAAAGCAATCAACACCTTTCAGTTACCAGGAAATACTCCCCATAGTTAGTAGAGGGTAGAAGATAAAGGTATGTACCAGCAAGTAAGAGGGGAAGGAGGGAGGGTAACCTGGACTGCAGCAGTGTATACACTCGAACATCTACATTTATGGTAGGTACAAAACTGTACTATGTTCATCGTGTTACACTGCTGCAGTCATTACACTTGGGTAGAATCCCAAAGCTGAGGTATGGTGGCTGGTTCTATAAGGCATTAGGGGTGGCTATAAGGCCCTGCAGCACTGCAGTGGCAAAGCCAGCTCTGTATTTAGAGTATAGAGGCAGATGGTAATGCTTGGTGAAGGTATGTACAGAACTCCAAGTTGCTGCTTCCAAAATGTCCTTGGTAGGTACTCCTCTGAGGTAGGCAGTTGAAGTGGCTGTTGCCCTGGTGGAGTGAGATCTAATGCTGTTAGGTACAGGTTTCCCATGGTGTATATAGCAGAAACGCATACAGTGTCCTATCCATTTTGAAATAGTTTGTTTTGAAATGGCTTTTCCCTGTGCTCCTGCAGCATATGCTACCAATACTTGCTCATTTTTTCTGAAAGCTTTGGTTTTGTCCAAGTAAAAGCGCAACTGCCTGTGTATGTCCAAAGAATGCAGTAGTCTTTCTCCTTTATTCTGTGGATTTGGATAAAAAGTTGGCAAGTGAATAGTTTGGTTTAGAGCCACACTTGATACCACCTTTGGCATAAAAGTAGGGTTTGTTCTTAAAGACACCCAGTCTTGGTGGAAAATGATGAAAAGGTTCCACTGCCATTAGTGCCTGTAATTCTGAAACTCTTCGTGCTGATGTTATTGCCAGGAGCAGAGCAGTTTTCCGAGAGATATATTTTAAATCTGCTGTATTAGCTGGCTCAAAAGGAGGTAAAGTTAATTTTTCCAACACGAAGTTGAGGTCCCAAGTAGGAGTAGGTGCTCTACAGGGCGGTCTTATGTTTTTAGCCCCTCTGAGGTACTGTTTTAGCAAGGGATTAGAGAAAATTGGTGGATCCGTGTTGTAATGAGCAGAGATGACAGAGGCGTGGATCTTGATGGACGAGAAGGACAGGCCTTTGTCCAGCATCTCAGTTAAATATTGTAGTTTCTGAGGAATATTTGGGACAAGTGGGTCAAGGCTGTGAGCCTGGTTCCAGGCACAGAATCTCCTTCCATTTATCCGAATAGCCAGGTTTAAAGTCTTTAGCTGGCTGTGAAGTATCTGATTGTTGTGCTGAGTCAGAAGATGTGGGATTTCAGGCAAAATCCAGGGTGGCCCTTGTGCTAAGTTCTTCAAGATTGGGTACCAGTGCTGGCGTGGCCAGTCTGGGGCAATCAGGATCATCTTTGGCTCTTCTTGCCTGGCTTTTACGAGTACCTTTGGAAGGAGAGGTAGTGGTGGGAAAGCATATACTTGTAGGTTTTTCCAGCTGAATGAGACGGCATCCACTTTCCATGCTTGCGGATGGTAAGCCCTTGTGCAGAACTTCTGTAGCTGGCAGTTCATTGGGGATGCAAACAGATCTATGTCCGGGCTCCACCATTTTTGTGTTATCATTCTGAATATTTGTGGATTCAATTCCCATTCGTGGGGATCCATGATGTTTCTGCTTAAGTCGTCTGCCAGTGTGTTTTTCTCTCCTGGCAGGAATTGTGCTTGCAGATGAACTTGATAGGTTAGTGCTGTGTTCCACAAGGTCATGGCTTGTCTGCAGAGGGGATAAGAGTGAGTGCCCCCTTGCTTGTTTATGTACCACATAACTGTGGTGTTGTCTGTCTTTAGTAGTAGTTGCCCTGGATGCAGAAGGTCCTTGAAAGCTATAAGGGCATTTTGTACAGCTAGCATCTCTTTTTGGTTGATGTGAAGATGCCTTTGTTTTGCAGGCCACTTGCCCTGAATACATTTTCCTGCCATGTGTGCTCCCCAGGTGTAATTCGATGCATCTGTTGTCAGTGTTTGCCTGGCTGTGGGTTGAGTGAAAGGCTGTCCCTTGTTGAGGTGACAATCTTGAGCCCACCATCGAAACTCCTGTTGAAGGTAAGGAATTAGTGGTATTACTGTTTCCAAACTTTGACAGTGTTGAGACCAGACACTCTTTAGGTACCATTGTAGTTTCCTCATATGCAGTCTGGCATATGGAATTACTAGTATGCAAGATGCCATGTAACCCAAGGCCTGCAGAATTTTTCTTGCAGGGAGTTGAGTTCTTGTTGCCATCAATTGAAAATATTGAGTCAGTTGTCCTTGCTTGTTTGGCGTGAGATAAGCCATCTGGGCCGTTGTATTCAAGCTGGCACCCAGGAATATTATCTCTTGTGAGGGCACTAGTTTTGATTTCTTTTCGTTTACTGTGTACCCTAGGCAACTTAATAACTTTTTTACAAACGCCAGATGCTTTAGAAGAATGTCCTTGCACTCTGCTTGAATCAGGCAGTCGTCCAGGTATGGATAAATTTGAATTCCTTTCTGTCTGCAAAATGCAATTACTGGTGCCAGGCACTTTGTGAAGACCCTGGGCGCTGTAGATAAGCCAAAGGGCAGTGCAGAGAATTGGTAGTGCATTGAACCAGCTATGAATCTGAGGTATCTTCTGCAGTTTTGTCTGATAGGGACATGCAGGTATGCCTCCTTGAGGTCCAAGGTTACGAGCCAAGCTTTCTTGCCCAGCATGGGAAGAAGCTGCTGTAGTGTCAACATTTTGAATTTTGGAACATCCAGGTAAGTGTTTAGAGAAGAAAGATCCAGAATGGGCCTCCAGGCTTTGTCCTTTCTGGGAACCAGAAAGAGTCTTGAATAAAATCCTTGTCCTTGCTCCTGTGGTGGTACCTATTGAATAGCTCTCATGTCCATGAGTGCTGTAATTTGTTTTTGAGCCTCTGCCCATTGATTTGGTGGCAGATTTGGCATTCCTTTTAACCTTGGCAGAGTGTGAAAGTGGAACCTGTAACCTTGAGATACAATGTTGAGAACCCATTTGTCTTTGGTGATCATATGCCAATTGTGATAGAAAAGTGCCAGTTTTCCTCCCAAGGGGGCTGCCAAGAGAGAGTTGTTTGGCAGCTGTAGTGGGAAGTCATTGGGGCTGTTTTTTATATAGTTGGGGCCTGTCTTCCCCTTCTTTCTGGGCTGATGCACCCCATTGACGATGCCTGTAAGGACCTTGTGGTTGACCTCTACCTCTTGGACGTCTGTATCTGCCGCTTTGAGGTCTGTCTAACTGGAAAGGAGCAATTCTTTGTTGGCCAATTTCTGCTAAATCGAGGAGGCAGAACCTGTAAGAAATCCTTCACCGTTTGCATAGATTTTGCCTTATCCTCCATTTTCTTTAATACCTCTTCTGACTTAACTCCAAATAACACATCCTGCTGCAAAGGTGCATCCAATAGTTTTTGCTTTAACATGATCTGGTAACGTATGTTCTTTTAACCAAGCATGTCTTCTAATGACAGAACCTGTAACTGCTGCTCTACAGGAGGCCTCTAAAGAATCAAATCCACATTGCAAAGTATGTTTTCCCACTTGATCAAGTGCATGCAATAAATCCTGCATTTCCTTAAAATTAAGGGGATCTGAGTCTGGAAGCATTTTTTGTTTCAACTGAGACATCAAATATTGCTGATATTTTAGCATGTGAAACTGGCAATTTAAGGCCCTCATTGCTAAAGTTGCGGATGTATATACTTTCTTCCCCCATCTATCTAATGCTCTGGAATCTCTATCAGAGGGGACTGGATTCTTTGCTGATGAGGCCTTAACTCCTTTGGGGCCCTGAGAAATAGTTTCAGGGTCAGCAACAGGGCTTTTATAAAGAAATTTGTGAGAGTCAGGGACTCTGTACTATCTGTCAGGCTTAGCTGGGGCTGGAGGTAAAGAAACAGGATTTAAGCTGGATTCAGTATACACATCATCCACAATATCTAACACTGGCTGAATAGCAAGGGGTCTGTGTTGAGGTAATAAGAGGAAATCTCTGAGCCTTTTCTTGGATTCTGAGTAAACCTGGCCCTCCCAATGGAAATGCTCCCTCATGGTATGTAAGGTTTCCCCAAAGGAGTAGTCCTCAGGCGGAGAGGCTGATGGAATTGATTCCTCAGCATCAGAATCCTCAAAAGGGGGTAAAGAGTATCCTAGGTCTGAGGATGAATCTGAAGAGATGGATACCTGGTCGGATGAATCATAGTCTGCATCCTGTCTAGGCCTTTTATCAGGAGGGGGATGGGACCCCCTGATCAGAGTGATTAGGTCTTCGGCAATTTTGAGCATTTGTTTCTTAAGCATGGAGGCCTGTCCTGGGGAATGCTGCATTTGTTTCTTTGTTTTTAAAGTAGGTTTAGGCTTAGCAGAAGATTTAATGCTTAATTGAGTAGGCCTGAAAACACTCTCTGAAGCTACGGGCTGCTCAGCTACTCCGGATCCCTCTGAAGGGTTAGTTTCGGTAGGCTGAAAATCTTGTGCGTCCGAAGGCCCAGCCATCTCCACGTGGGAGTCAGAGGCGGCCTGTGGTTCTAAAGAAGCGGTCATCAGGGGCTGCGAAGGCACCTCGCTGAAAACCGGAGAACCGGTGACTGGCCTAGAAGAGGCTTTGTCGTCAGTTTTGGGCCTCGGATGCCTGTCCTTGTCTTTGCGCTTTTTATGTATTCCGGTCATCGGAAGTTCCGACGGCATGGTGTAATTGAATTTTCTGCCAAAATAATGTCGGGCAAAATCAAACCGACATTTAATAGTGCGCTTGTTAAACCTAGCACAAAACCGACAACCAGTGACGTCTTGGTCTGGGCCTAGGCATGGGATACAATAAGAATGGAAATCCTTATGAGGTATTTGCTTCTCACAAGAAATACAGTTATTAACTTTTACTGACATGGGTCTGAGGCAAGAAAAAGTTTCCCCAACAGGGTACTTAGCTTTGTAGAAGACTTTGGTTCTGGATTCGGAATGAAAACCTCAGGAGACGGCCGACCGGCACTTGCGAACTGCTTTTGCTTCGGGCACCGCACGGCAAGAAAGACTGAAGAAAATGGCGTCGGCTGCATCTTATATACCCCTGTCGCACTGACGTCAGGGAAGAAGCGACAGCAACCGATGCCGGACCAAGACTTTGGAACTCAGGCCGACTGGGGAACCGCCTGACAGCAGGATAACCCATGTGTAATGACTGCAGCAGTGTAACACAATGAACATCGGAGGAAAGGCATAAAGAAGTCCCTGAGGCCAATCACGGACTAGAGCGTCCCTGGGTATGTGACCTGGAAGCAGAAGAAGGGAGAAGTAGTTGCTGTATTTGTTGTTGAAAGGGGTGGCAAAAAGATCGCAGCAAGACTGTGCCCATTTGCGGAACATAAGATCCGCAACTTCCTGATTCAGAGACCACTCGTGAGGCATGAGGATAGCTCTGTTGAGCCTGTCCACTATGACTTTGGATCTCCCAGGGATGTGCATCGCAATCAGAAAATGTTGGGAGGAAATAGCCCACTGCCACAGTCTGAGTGCTTCTCGACACAGGGGGTAGGATCTGGTTCCGCCCTGCTTGTTGATGTACCACACCACTAACATGTTGTCTGTTTGAATTGCAATGGTCCCGGAAGGAAGAGAGTCTTGAAGGGCTTGCAACGCTAGGAGCACGGCTCTCATTTCTAGGACATTTATGTGCAGATGGTACTCGTGAGGTTGCCAAGTGCCTTGGACTGTCCTGCCCAGATAATGCCCCCCCCCCACCCTATCAGGGAGGCATCTGTAGTCACTGTGGCTACTGGAGGGGGCTGTATGCAAGGTCTGCCCCGAGTCACTAGTGGGGAGACCATCCACCAAGAAAGGTGCCTTTTGCATGCCTCCATGATCAGGATCATGTGAGACATGGGTAGCTCCTGGAAAGACCACTGTGTGAAAAGAAGCCACTGAAGAATTCTCATGTGGAAACGCGCTAATGGAAGGAGAAGAATGGCAGGTGCCATGGAGCCCAGAGTTTGAAGGACATACCTGACTTGGATCCTTTTGCTCTGCATTAGGATTTGCACTTGTTGACGAATTGTGGACACTCTTTCCAGTGGTAACCTTGCGAACATTTCCCTTGTGTTTAATTCTGCTCCTATGTAAGTGATAGACTGACAGGGCAACAAGGCAGATTTTTCGAAATTTATTGTAATACCTAGCTGGGTGCAAGATGTGATTGTATAATCCTGTGCTTGTAAGAGTTGATGCCTGGTGGTAGCAGTGAGAAGCCAGTCATCTAGATATGGAAACACCTGGAATCCTTGACGTCTCAGGTGAGCCGTGACCACTGCCATACATTTGGTGAACACCTTGGGGGCTGTGGTGAGACCAAAGGGCAGAGCTCTGAACTGGTAATGACTGGCCCCCACCCGAAAGTGAAGAAATCTCCTGGAGCGTCTGTCCATCTTGATATGGTAGTACGCATCCTGAAGATCTATCGAGCACATCCAACTGTCCTGACCCAGGAAGGGGAGAATGGACTGTAGCATGACCATCTGAAACATTGTTCTTTGTACAGATTTGTTTAGTCTGCTGAGATCCAGAATTGGTCTCCAGTCCCCTGTCTTTTTTGGTACCAAAAAGAATCTTGAGTAAGTTCCGGATCCGTGCTGATCTGCGGGGACTTCCTGAATGGCTCTTTTTTCTAGCAGTTTTGAAACTTCTATTACTGCTTGCTCCTTAAGATTGGGTGGAACATCTGGAAGGGCCTTCTTTGACTGTAAGGGGGATTGATGGAAGGGAATTTTGTAACCTCTGGATATAATGGATAGTACCCATCGGTCTCTTGTTAAATTTTGCCAGGCTTTTGGGTACAGCGAAAGTCTTCCCCCGACAGCCGCCAGAGGTGAGCAGCCTGGCAACCCTTCAGGGATGCTGGAAGGGCTTGTCAGAAAAGGATTCTCTGTTGCCCTGGTTCTGCGGACCCCCCTCTGCCACGAGGGCAGTGTCTATTATTGTTGTTTAGCCCTCTGCCTCTGGAGGAAAAATCACCAAGTGTGTCAGGCAAGGCTCCCTGAGATTTGCAGAACCACATCTTCCCACTCTTCTGACCCTTGGGGTAAGGTCTAGAGGGAGTGGAAAAATGGACTCCCATGGCAGAGAGAGACTTGCCTTCTTGCTCACACCTAGTCAACGTGTCTTTCACCTGTGGCCCAAAGAGAAAGGAGCCATCGAAGGGGGTATTGGTGAAGGACGCTAGAAAGGGTTCCGCAAAGTGACACAACCGCATCCAAGCATGCTTCCTGAGGACCACACCTGTGGCCGTGGCTCTACTCGCTCCATTGGCTGCACAGGAAATAAGCCTCATGGAGAAGTTAACTACAGAATTAAGAGTCACTATCTGGGAAGCCACTTTGGCTTGTACTCCCTCAGCTGTAGGATCTTGAAGGGTATCTCCAAGCTCTTTAAGGAGATCCCTTTGAAGGCGAGTAAAATGACAGATAGTTCAGGGACCTCATGGAGAAGGTTGCTGAAGTAAACATTCACTTTCCGTACCTGTCCATCATCCTAGACTCCTTGTTAGGGGGATGAACAGATGAAGAGGTCTCTGCTAACTCTTTCTTGGTGGCTGCTGCTACCACCATGGCATCAACGGGCACACCTTTAGAAAGGAATTGCTTATCCTGGGGGGCTGTAATAAATTTATTAGGTCTCCTCGGAGTTGGTTGCACTGTGTCCGGAGCTGACCAAGCCTTTCGAGCCACTACAGACATAAGTGGGTCAGAAAGGAGGAGAAACCCAGGAGGTAGAAGGTCGGGAACCGAAAGCATCCAGGAATGCAGACTCATCCTCGGTAGGGGCTAGGGGAGTCCAGTTCCCCCTCTGCCTAAGCATTTCAAGGATGTCCGAAAAGGAAACATCTTCAGAGGGGGATACCCTTCCGATTCATCTAAGTATGTATCAGAAGTGACAGACTCAGGGGAGTCAATGTGCTTCCTCTTGCACTTCTTCTTCCGAGGGGGCTCCTCTGAGTGATCAGGGGAGGCCTCAGAAGAAGAGGAAACACCCAATGGGGTGTCCTGGGGCATCGGTTCCCTACGCTTGGGGTCTAGAGGAGGAGCAGAGGTTGGCACAGACACTACAGGGGACGGAGCCGATGGAGCTGGTAGTGGAGCTGTCTTGGGGGACAGCACACTCTGCATGACCTCAAAGGTGTCATTGTCTCGAGGCAGAGAAAGCTCCAGTTCCGAAGAAATAGGAATCTTTCTCTGCGCCGAGGGGGACGGCTCCGAGGCCGATGTTGCAGCCAAGCTCACCTGCGCTGATGCTCCGAGAGGGAGAATGGGGTCGAACAAGGGTCCGATGCCACTCGCCCCCTCGGAGTCGACGAGGGAGCCCTGGAGTCCAGATTCCTCGATCGAAGGAACTATTGAGGTAATCAGAGCCGAAGTTGGAGCAAAAAGAGAGATGGTGATCGGAGCCAACGGTTCCACTACTCGAACCCCAACGAACTCTGGCTCCGAACTCAATGGAGTCGGAGGAGGAATAGAAAAGGAGGTGGATGGAGCCGATACCTGTTGAGAAGGGCTAGACAATAATTTTGCTAGTGCCTGTAATTTAAGCAACCTACTTACTACTCTCTCCACATCATGATCCGACAGCCTAGAGGATCGAGAGGAGTGTGAAGAATGGTGGCTACGTTCACTTTGCAATAATGGAGACCGAGGAGCCGAATGAAATTACTCTAATGAAGGGGGCCTCAGCCTCTTATGGCTCCGAGACAGCTCCGAAACATCCGATGGAGCAGACAGAGGGGTTGTCTTGTCGGTGCCAGCCGGAACCAACATACTCGGTAAATCCTGTACAAGAGTCGGCTCCGAAGGTGGAGCCGACGGCTTAGTGGATTTTGGGGATTTCACTGGCTAGGAACTCTTTGCCAGTGAATCCTGAGGTTTTAACAGACCCCTAAGGATCAATTTATTCTTACACTCATGCAGGACTCTTGGACTAAAGGCATGGCAAATAGAACAAGAGTCCTGGAGGTGAACAGCGCCCAAACAATAGACCCAACTAGTGTGCCCATCTGTCAGAGACATTTTCTGACAGCATGAGTCACACTTTTTAAAGCCAAATACTTTAGCTTTCTTAGACATGACCCAACTACAAAAAAAAATAAGTACCACAAGGGAAACACATACAGACAAATAAGTACTACTCTAAACAAGTACACCTATAAATATATATAATTTTTTTTTGTTTTTTTAAACGATAGCAAAAAAAGGAAAGGAGAGCCTCTAAGTTAAACGACTATCCTAGGGAGAGGGGGAGGGGGGGTGAACTCTCGAACTACGAGTTCTAATTAAAAGGGAACTAAGAAGAACGAAGTACTCAACAACACGTACAGAATAAAGCTAAGAAAAGTAAAATATCTATTAGTTTAAAGGGTCTAAGAGAATATTTTTACACAAAAAATTGAAAATATATAAGCCTGAGCCAGAAAACGACACACCTCGCAGCTGAAGCGGCAAATGAGATCTGGGTAGCTGTCGCTAGGCATCATGGGATAAGGGGTAGCTTCGAGCCAGTAAACAGCTCTCGAGCTATTGAAGATGGCAGAGTCAGAGCCGAGGATCGGCTCCGATCCCAAACAGCAAGAATGAAGGCGAGATAGACAACTTAGCATCATATGTTATGTCAGTCTAAATGGCTCAAAAGGAAGCACACTTGCCTTTAGTGCTGGAAGAAGCAGAAGGCTGTAGGCTCTTTTCCCACACCAGGTACTTGAATTAATTTTCCAAAGCTGACACTATAATGCAGCACAAGGGGGGTGGGGGGCTGCACTCCTGAGTGCAATGTCCTTTGGATGAGATGTTAAACCAAGGTCACGTCTGCCTGAGATGGTGGTAGCTCAGGCAGATGTAAAAGATCCCAGAGGCACTTTTCAATAAACAGACTAGGGGAAATTCCTTGGTACCCTGGCCAGATTACCCCTAGTCAGTATGAATACTACCTCATGTCTCCCCAGAAGAGAGAACACTGGCCTACTGGGACTAACCCAGTCAACAACGAATAAATAAAAATAAAATATTTCACGTATACGTGGAATTTGTATTTTAATGTTTTTGGTCCGATGCAGCGCCTTGTGTGTGAAAGCACTTACTGTTGCCACTGAATTAAAGTTTATTCTTACTTCACTACATGATCAAACAGTTCACCGTTTGCTTTTTGATTGCATTAGAGCTGTCTGCAGTCCATGCTTAGCAGCCTTTTCCCATGATGGCTGGTGCCAACAGAGACCCCAAACACACCAGTGCCCAGACCTCCATGTCACACAGGACTCACATCGGCCACATGTCCCCAGCCATATGGCTCAGACAGAGCACTTCCTCTGCCATGACAGATGGCAGCTAGTTTTGGCTCAGTGGGTTGCATGTGCATGGCATCACAGAACAATGTAACAGGACAAGCTCTCCTGAAGACAATGGACAAGTCAAAAATGCTCTTATTGCATACAGTGTATGCAGTTAGATACCTGTATATAGCAGCTAGCATTTTATGCTTTTTATATACTTTTACATTCATTAAAAGAACATAAATATTTTTTTCAGTAATGATTTCATGCGCTTTCCATACAACTTTAAGCACTTGTATTGAATAGTTTTTACCTCCATGGTGTCTGTCACTATATCCTGCTGGATATCTGGGATGGTGGTAGACATACACATGTCAAAGCCATGTGTTACCCAGCACTTTTACCCACGTCCTCTTGCAATGTATGTCAGGTCTTTATATCTTATTAGTGAGTCGTCATGTACTAAAAGTGCATACTTTGGACACGGCAGTGTTGTTATGGCACCCCACCAACACTGTGTATTAAAGGTATTTAACAGATCTGCATATACAGAGAACCACACACTGCACATCTATAGGAGTACAGTACAATTTTTAGTATGTACATCTGTTTACAAAATCACATAATTAGAATAATATACTATATTTATGAGCAGTACTGCGGTGGTGGTGCTGCGGTAACATTGTCGCCTCACAGTTAGACGTTGCCTGTTCGATTCTCAGTTAGAGCGTCTTCTGTGTGGCAACATGCGTGAATGGGCGTTCCTTCGTTGAAGGTTGTGCATTAGGCCCGGCAAACCAGCACGTAAAACTCTACTGCCAATCATTAGCAGACCGGAGTTCCGCTGTGGCGACCCCTAACTGGGAAAAGCCGAAAGACACAAACTATATTTATGAGCAGCAATACTAAGATAACTCTGACTCTGAGATAAATATAAACACCAGCCTTTAATTATCCCTTTAACAGCTAATTTTGGAGCTCATTAGTTTAAACATCCTTAATATTCCTTCATGGATGATGTAAATTAATTGATTTGGCAAATGAAAAAAAACTAACCTGTTCAATTGGAGGCTCAGGTTTTAGCACATCTTTTTCTTTAGTTTGGCCAAGTTTGTTTTGCCGTTCCTTTTTTGCAGATATGAGTTTATCACGCTGCTGTTTTAGATACTCTGTTCGCTTTTTCAACTGTTCCTTTTCAGTCTCTGTCAGCTCCTAAAACAAAATGCAACAAAGATGCAGTCTACAAATGAACTTTCAAAAATGAAATCTGAACACACTGTTACTATAGTATATTTAAAAAGGTACAATACTAGTACATGCATATCAAGAATATTCCTTCATGATATCAATTAACACTCCAGTACACTGAGTATTTCTTAAATAATTACTATATTTACTATGGTATATCTGTTTAGCCAACAGTTATATAAAATTATGGGAGCAGTTGTCAACTGCTGCTTTAGCAGATAAAGTGAAGTTCTATTTTTTTTTTATTTTAATCAATAGCATTCTACTGAATGCTGAGTTCATCAAACATCTGGTTTGTGTAGGGTATATGCTTTGAGTTATCTTAACTGTATCTGTGCGTGCTGCGTGTGTGTCTGCTACTGGTGAAACGTTTGGATGTTCTGAAATTTCTGTCATATGGGGTAGGAGCGTTGTCTCTCTCTCTCTCTCCAGTTCAGGGTTAGACTAAGGGGCCCTTGCCCATGCTTACTCATGTATGCCAACCCTAACCTCAAGCCTACAACAGTATAACTATTCAGACAGTGTGTGACTGGTGTTACTGTTAGGGTTTTTTTCTTGGAGATTTTCTCCCTGAACCTCCGCTGAAAAGAGGTTCCATATCCAGTCAGACTTCCCCAGCAAACAAATGAAATAAATACTTCAGTGTCAATCAGTAGCCGTACTACACTGTAACCAACTAGCGTTTTTTATATATTCTAAATGTGCTACTTTGTAATAAAATTTCCCTCTGTGCTTTGTATACTCAAAGTTTTCTGTGGTGCTTTGTATTTTCCAAATGTTGTTTTTTGTGAAGCTTTTCTCCCCAGGCCTACACTGAAAATGGGCTCTGCTTGGCCCACTGGACTTTCCTGGTAAACAAATGCCAATCATTCAAGACGTTGTCACATTCGATTCTCAGCTAGAGCGTCTTCTGTGTGGAGGCGTGCGTGAATGGGCGTGCCTTCGTTGAAGGTTGTGCGTCAGGGCTGGTAACTCGGCACGTAAAAATCCACTACCAAACATTAGCGGACTGGAGTTCCGCTGTGGCGACCCCTAACCAGGAAAAGCCGAAAGACACAACAACTGTTTAGAAAAGCATATTTGCTGTCCTTTTTTGACAGATGCAGTGTTAATATTTTTAGTGCTTGATAAAGGTAAGTGTCAATATACAAAAGCCAATACAGTGACGTTAATATTTTTTATCACGCATATACAAGTCCTGATGGCTAGCATGCAATGCAGCAGTAGTGGTCAAAAGAGCAAGAGCAATAAAATAAGGATACAAGGCAGTTCAGAAGTACAAATTAGAAACAGCATGAGGCAGCTGACATGTACAAAATGAAAATGGTAATCCCTTTGTGCACTAAAATGTTATGTTACATAAGCCTTATGAGTGGCAAGCAACATAATTTTCCTGTGTTGCTCCAAATTTTTCATACACCTGTTCATGTACGGTATTAACTGTGCTGTTAATTACGACAAGTAGTGAAGAGTACATTGTACCCCATATGGAAAATGTGCAGCTACTCTATTATCATCATATTTCCAAGGAGAGTCTTCTTCTTCTTTCGGCTTTTCCCAGTTAGGGGTCACCACAGCAGATCACCTGTCCGCTCATGATTGGCAGTGAAGTTTTACGGTGTCGAGTTGCCAGCCCGGCGCCCAACCTTCCACAGAAGGCACACACACGCACGCACACCTAGGGCAAATTTAGAGTGTCCAATCCACCTACAGCATGTCTTTGAGATGTGGGAGGAAACCGGAGCACCCGGAGGAAACCCATGCGACCAGAAGGAGGACATGCAGACTCCGCACAGAAGGCACCCCAGTCGAGAATAGAACCGGAGAACCTCTTGCTGTGAGGTGACAACGCTAACCGCTGCACCACAGTGGCTGCCCATTTCCAAGGAGAGTACTCTGGATAAATAATACTTCTGACAATTTCTAAGTACACAATGACTGAAACATTTTTGATCTGCAATTTGTAAGGAACACAGAACAAGGTCTAGGCAAGTGATCACTTGGACCATAAGACACTTAGTCATATGCACCTTTATGTAGGTGCACTTATAAGTTCTCCCTAACCTTTACAAGCACTTAATACTGCTTGCCTCCCAAATCAAGCAGGGCCATACAAGATTAGGCCGATGTAAATTTGTTCTAGTCATACAATCAAGACTAGCCTAAAGTATTAAAAAAAATAACCTAAAGTAGTACTTTGTTTCACCTGTACTGGCAACATATTCTACAGGTTGGGAACACAAAATGTTAAGAGCATATCCGTCCAATGTTGTCTTGTTAGATTATTGGTGTAGATTTAGGTATCTACTGTGGGTGTTCACAGGTAGGCACTAGGAAATCAGTTTGCAAACCATTACAAACCTTGACAAAAAAAAAAAACATTCAAAAGTTTCCTCCAGCCTCAAGAAGGGCAAGACAGGATAGATGAGGGGAGAATTTAAGGCTGCCCATTCAATTATGTAAGTTTATCTTGAAGGTGGCAAGGGTTCTCTGTATGACTTGTAGTGGACGTGTGTTCTAGAGGTGAGGGATACTTTGGTACATGAACCTATCACACAGTATCTTACTTTTGTTGATGAAGGTTTAGTTCCTTAAACCTGGTATTTGAGGTACCATTTGTTCTTTGAAGTAAGAGCAGGTCAAAGAGGGCTGGATTTTTTTACTCATCTCATAACAAGTGCCCAGGCTGTTCTTAAACAACATCTAAACTATTACTTGCTTTAATGTAATTTGGTAGTCTGTTCCATGCATCAGCTACTCTGTCACAGAACAAATTAGTACACTTCTCATTCCTATAGAATCTTCTACATAGGTTGTCTTATGATTCTCTAGTACTTTTTGAGAACTCCAAACATTCCAAGAGGTAGCTGTCTCTAAATGCCCTATATACCTGAGTAAGACCTCCTCTTAGATATCTATAAGAGAGACTGTACCAGTTCAGATACTTTAGTATTCATAATAACTTCAATTTTCACATCCATGGATGCCCCTGGTATATTTCCGCTGTACTCTTTCCAGTTTACTCATGCTTGTTTTATTATAGGGTTTCCATATTGTTTTATTACATACTCAAGTTTTGATCTAATGTAACTAACAAACAATGACTTCATCATGTTTGAATTTTCTAGACTTTATAAATCTTTTTATACAACCTACGGTTCTATAACTATCATTAACCAATTGGTTGATATTTATTTTATTTATTTTGAAGTTTGCTTGCCAGGATGGTCCATTTTCAATGGAGTCCTGGGGAGAAAAGCTCCATAGATACAATGTATAAAATAAAATAAAAACAGGTTGTTATAATACAAGAAGAGTACATGGAAGCAACGTATTTGATGACACAATTTAGAAAATGAAAAGCAAAATGTATATAACCATTAGTAAAAGTTTACAAATATATAGTTCCTATCATTGCTAAAACAGATGTTAAGTCTATTACAATAATAAGTAGATATTTACAAGTCAATTACAACTATAGGTGGATATTTATAAATATATATGTTCCCATAGGGGAAATATGAAGTGTGGGGGTGGGGATTTATAGGTTAAAAGAGGTAAGGGAGAGAGGAGTTAGGGGAAGAAGAGAAAAAGTGGAAATGGGGGGTAGATAGTTGAGTTAGGATAAAAGGAGAAGGGAGAGGGGTAGGGAGTAAGAAGAGAGAAAGAGCAAGTGGGGGGGTAGATAGCCGAGTTAGGATAAAAGGAGAAGGGAGAGGGGTAGGGAGTAAGGGAGTAAGAAGAGAGAAAGAGCAAGTGGGGGGGGGAGTAGATAGCCGAGTTAGGATAAAAGGAGGAGGGAGAGGGGTAGGGAGTAAGGTAGCTACTGGGGACATTTATGCAGGGTGGGAACATGAACATTCCCAGGGAGATGTTAGGTGTGAGTGAAGCAGTTTTAAAGGTGGAGGGGCTGCTAGTGATGTGGATGCGAGGTGGGAGGGAGTTCCAGAGATGTATTAAGGAAAAAGAGAGTAGAAGTTTGCCTGCTGGTCAGGCAGGTTTGTGGGGTTCTATCAGATTCTGGGTCCTGGTTCTTAGGAGTCTGTTGGGTAGGTGCACTGTAAAGGTTGAGGCAAAGAGAGGGACTGAAGATGAGTTTTTGTGGGCATGGATTAATTGAGTGTAGATAAGATAGTTTGGTAGCTCCATCCAATTTAGTTTGTGGAGGATCTATAGCCAGTGGTGAATTTGGTGATTTTGTTGTAGCAGGACGAGAAATTTGTTTTGATAGAAGACTGTAGGTTGGTTAGAAGTGGGGCACCCTAAAGGAGAGAAGGTATGAGATATGTGGTAGAGAGAAGGAACCTGGTAGAGGGAGTGAGGTAGCGATTGTGGCGGTAGACCATACCAAGTTTCTGGTGTATTTTTTAATATTTGTTTGTATGCGGGTATCAAATTTAAGCTGATCATCAATGAGGACTCCTAACAGTTTTGCACTGGATACTATTTTGAGAGGTGTATTATTCTGACTGGTGAGGGAGAAAGAATTTTTGTCTATAATTGTGGTTTTAGAAGGGGTGAATATCATGAGTTTGGTTTTTGATACATTGAGTGCCAGGTGGTTGTATAACATCATTGTTTAGTGGATGAGAAGGCATCTTGGGTTAATTTTATGACAGTGGGAGTGGAGTTAGCAGAACAGATAATTGCTGAATCGTCGGCGTATTGGATGATTTTTGCATTAGGGATGGTGCGGTGGAAGTCATTTATGAAAATATTGAATAGGGGACCTAATATGCAACCCTGGGGTACACCAGTGGGGGTGTTGAGGAATGGAAAATGGCTTTCTTCCATTTGACTGCTTGTTGCCTATTGGAAAGGTAACTGGTAAACCAGTTGATAGAAGTGGGTGATAGATTTAGATTAGAAAGTTTGGTTAGGAGAAGGTTGAGAGAGATGATATTGAAAGCTTTAGAAAGGTCTATAAGGAGGGTAAATACAATACAGCCAGAGTCGCAGGCTTTGTTCACAGTTTCAAGGAAGGAGAGGAGTGTAGTAGTAGCAGTGCTGTGACCAGGCCTGAATCCATGTTGTGTGGGGGTTAACAGGTGGTTGTCGATGAGGTAGGGTAAGAGTTGTAGGTGGATTCACTTTTCAAGTAGTTTAGAGATGGGAGGTAAGATGGCAATAGGCCTGAAATTGGGATGTTATTGCTGTTTTCCACTTTGTGGAGGGGAATAATAAAGGCTTTTTTCCAGAGTTGGGGGTACATGGCCTTCTTGGATTGACCGGTTTATAGGAATGCAGATGGGGAAGGCAATGACATGATTAGAAAAACTCATAGCTGGATCTACCCGTATACCCAGGTACTTAAATGAGTCTACAGTTTCAATCACTGTGTACTGTAGTAAATATTCACCTTTCAATTTGTGTCTCCCAAATCTCATATGCTTAGTGTTTGATGCATTTATCAGCATATTATTCTCCTGTGGCCAAATGGTCAATTTCGTCAAGTTATTTTGCAGACATGCCTTATCTGTAATACGCGTAATCAGCTTACCCAATTTCAGGTCGTTTGCATATAGACTGTAGAACACCTTAGATGAAAAAAGTTAGGACTGAAAGATGCAATCTAAACAAGTAAGGGCTAGGACAGTGCCTGTGGGACACCATGACTGTAACCAAGAATGTCACCTTCTCTTGGCTTTTGACAGGGCTGAGACAACTTTTTCCATAGAAATTAAAAAGGTGGCTGGGATTGAGGAATCAGCGGAATACCTATAACTGTAGTTGGAGTACCATTTGCACTAAATTTGCCAGCTAGGATTTTAGCTATTTCCTTTGGGTCGGAGTGCAGTATAACTTCGGACTAGCTTTGAACATTAGTATTAGTTCTTAAATTCCTGACAGAATTAAAGAAAGATTCATGGTTAGGTTTGGCTTTACCTCTTGCAGCCCACACAGATCTTGTATTCCAGAGCATTTTCTGAAAAATAAACTTAAAAAGCATGACATAAACAAATAAAAATATTCTGTGAACTATAAAAATATTAAAATTGTACAAATAATGTTATCAGTAAGAATCGTTCTTCACAGTAATAATAGTCAGTGCAAAGGCTTCTCCATAAATACTGTAATATATTATAATGCACAGAAATCCCAAATTATACTTTTCTAAACATTCACAAACTTTTAGATTTTGAAAACTATACAACCTAGACACATATTTTTGAAAAATGTTTAACCAGACATAAGCTTTCACATGACAACAAGAAATTCCTCATTTACAGAAATATGAAAATGTATGTTTATTTGTATTAGCAATATAAATAAGTTTAGATATGTCTCAAGATGTGCAACTTATACTGCAAATATTAAAGACAGTTTTCTTCAACATCTAATGTTTCATCTAATGTCATGCAACAGTTTGCAAGTCACTTGCTTTTGAAGTATTAAGTACACATGGAAATACTGCCTAGTTTCATAATTACTAACAAACAACTAGCAATATTTGCATGTATAGATTGATATAAGCCAGTATTTTCAGAGAATTATCCTGTCTCCCATATTGGTATTTCACACTATACACTTTACTGGTCTCTCAGTTATGAAAACATGAACATAAATATGAAAATATGAATAATAAGTGTCAAAGATTAATTTCTCCACTGCAGGACATCCTATACTAACAATATTAGTGTCATTTTGTAAACAACTCTTTGCCCTAATACCGCCTACTATTAGCTGGAAAGTCACTTAGTTAAAGGAGCCAGATTAAAAAATTCTGGACCCCATGAGGAAGTATGGATGTGAAGTAGAAGTACACAAAAAGGAGTTTTAGGCTTCAGTAAGTTAAGAGTGCGCCCTGCTAGGTAGAACGACACCTCTTAAAAGCATTAATCAATTTATTTTGCTTATTATAGAATTTATTCATACGAGTACTTCACCACAGGGATTTGTTTTTAAGCTTCTCATTATATTTGGTGTGGATAGAGATGGTTTTATTACTACAACTATTGAAGTAGTGACAGGCTAGGCTTGTAAATGCCCTCGGGCAGATAGCCTAGTATGAACCTATGAACCTATGAAGGTAGAAGTCAGATGCATAGGCAGCAGCTTTAGCAATGGGATCCGCCAGAGGAAGATTACAGGGGAATTCATTTAGGTCATTAAGCAGGTTTGCTTTTGAGAAGTTTTCAATGGTGAATTTTGCTGTTGATAAAGTACTTTCTGATTTTGTTAAGAATAAAGAAAAGGTGTGTTTTAACTTGACTAAACAGGAATGGAAGGCCCAACAAGAATTGGGAGAAAGACAAGATTTGGTTATTAAACCTTCAGATAAAGGCCATAAAATAGTAATTTTACATTTTCTCAATATTTTACAATGTGTATGGATCACTTATTAGAAGATAAAGTTTAGAGCATCTCTAGTCTTGTAGAATATCAAAACTCCATTAGTAATTTTCAGGAATTATTAGAAAATAAGAAGTTATGTACCTACCATAACGTTCCTTGTTAGTTGTCTTCTTCTCGCCTTCTTTCTTGCTGGATGGGTTTGGAGCCGATCCTCGGCTCCGACTCGGCCTTATACTAAAGCTCGAGAGCTATTTACCGGCTCAAGGCCCTCCTCCTATCCCACAATGCTAGGCGTCAGATACCCAGATCTCGTTTGGTATAGCTAACACCATGGAGACACCCTGTCCCTACTATAAAGTTTACCTACAGTGGTAACAACTGAGGAGGACATAACCTAGGAAATAGTCAAGCAGAGGAATAAGGCCTCAGAAGGATTCATCTCGGTCTGTCCAGGCTAGGGGGGTGGCGGGTGGTACGCAAGAAAGGCGGTGAGAAGAAGACAACTAACATGGAACGTTATGGTAGGTACATAAATTCTTAATGTTAAGTTGTCAATCTCGCCTTCATTCTTGCTGGATGGGACAGTGTCCCTAGCACCTTAGCTCTGGGTGGCTCATCGGAACAGACTGTTGAGCACAGTGGAACCAAACTTAGCCTGACTCCTGGAGGTCATATCCAACTTGTAATGAGAAATAAAGGTATGAGGAGTGGCCCATGTGGCTGCAGCACAAATAGATTCCATTGGAAGTCTTGCTTGAAAAGATACTGACGTAGCTAAAGCTCTGGTGGAACGAGCTTTTGGTTTTGTAGGGAGTTCTTTATGTCTTAGTTGGTAAATGAAGGAAATGATAGAGGCCAACCATCTAGATAAAGATACTTTAGACACTGGCAGGCCCTGCTTGCCCTCAGCATAGGACAGGAAGAGTTGGTCCGACTTCCTAGTTTGTTTTGTCCTCTCTAAATAGAAACGTAATTGCCTGTGAACAACCAAATAATGCAGCTTCTGTTCAGCTTTGTTTGAACAGTTAGGAAAAAAAGACAGGAAGATCAATGGCCTGATTCAGGTTTGTCTCAGAAGGAATCTTGGGTAAAAAGGAGGGATTAGTTCTGAGAGAAAATCTTTGTGAAAAACAAGATAGGGAGGATGAATACAGAGGGCTTGAAGTTCCGATACTCTTCTAGCTGAGGTGATAGCTACTAAGAAGAGAGTCTTCCAGGAGAGCAATTTTAAGGAACAGGTGGCTGCAGGTTCAATAGGAGGGAGAATCAGTGAAGATAATATCAGATTCAAATCCCACGGAGACGGGGGATCTCTAATCGGAGGCCTCAGCAAAACAGTCCCTTTAAGAAAGGCTTTACAAAGTTTATGGGACATAATGCTGGTCTCTGACAGGCCAGCGTGAAAATTAGCGATAGCAGCCAATTGGACTTTAATGGTGGCAGAAGATGAGCCCGCTCGAAAAAGCTCTGCCAAAAAATCCAGAACACTGTGGATAGGGGCTGTAAAAGGATCTATATTTCTGGCCTCCGCCCAGAAGGAGAAACGTCTCCACTTACTAGCATAGGTTTTTCTGGTAGTAGATTTGTGTGAAGAAAGGATGATTTCACGCACTGGCTGAGAAATATGCGGAAGCCTGGCTAGGGTTGGAAGTGGAGCAACCAAGCTGTGAGGTTGAGAGATACAAGGGATTGGTGCAGCCCGCCCAACTGATGGACCAACAGGGAAAAGGCGGAAATGCATATAGGAGACCCCGGGGCCAATCGTGTACTACAGCGTTTCTGGGGGAATGGCCGGGGAGGGGAAAGAGAGTGAAGAAGTCTTTGCACTTGCTGTTGAGAGGGGTTGCAAAAAGGTCGAAGCAAGGTTGACCACATCTGTGGAAAATCTTGTCCGCTACTAACTGACTGAGACACCACTCGTGAGGCATGGGAATGGCTCTGCTTAGCCTGTCTGCTATGACGTTGGACTTCCCGGGGATGTGCGTTGCTATCAGAAACCGTTGGGAAGAGATCGCCCACTGCCAGAGTCTGAGTGCTTCTCGACATAAGGGATAGGACCTGGTTCCGCCCTGCTTGTTGATGTACCACACTACAGACATATTGTCCGTCTGAACTGCAATAGTCCCCGTAGGTAGAGAGTCCTGAAGAGCTTGCAACACTAAAAGTACCGCTCTCATCTCCAAGACATTTATGTGCAGGTGGTATTCTAGGGGTTGCCAAGAGCCCTGGACAGTCCTGCCCTGAAAATGCCCCCCCCCCCGATCAGGGAGGCATCCGTGGTCACCGTGGCAACAGGAGGAGGAAGAACAAACGGTCTGCCCTGGAGAACTAGAGGGGAGACCATCCACCAAGCCAGGTGGTCTTTGCATGTTTGAGTGATTATTATCCTGTGGGACATTGGAAGTTGTTGAAAGGACCATTGGGTAAACAGCATCCACTGGAGGATCCGCATGTGAAAAAGAGCCAGGGGGACTAAAATGATCGCTGCTGCCATGAGACCCAATGTCTTTAGTACAAATCTGGCCTGAATCGTCTTGCACTGTAGTAGGATCTCTACATGTCGGCGAATGTCTGATACTCTGTCTGGAGGAAGTTTTGCAGATAGATCTTTTGTATTTAATTCTGCGCCTATAAAGGTTATAGACTGACAAGGCGACAATGCAGACTTTTCGAAATTTATTGATATACCTAGCTCGGAGCAAGTCTGAATGGTATAGTCCCTGGCTCGCAATAGCTGATGCCTGGTGGAAGCAGTAAGAAGCCAGTCGTCGAGATATGGAAACACCTGGAATCCCCGTCATCTCAGGTGAGCCGTAACCACTGCCATGCATTTGGTGAACACCCTGGGGGCCGTGGTGAGACCACAGGGCAGGGCTCTGAATTGAAAGTGACTGGCTCCCAGCCGGAAGCGGAGAAACCTTCTGGAACGCCTGTCCATTTTTATATGGTAGTACGCATCCTGAAGGTCTATGGAGCACATCCAATTGTCCTGACCCAAGAAGGGTAGAATGGACTGGAGCGTGACCATCCGGAACTTCATTCTTTGAACAGACTTGTTTAATCTGCTGAGATCCAAAATGGGTCTCCATTCCCCTGTCTTTTTTGGTACCAAAAAGAAACTTGAGTAAATTCTGGATCCTTGCTGGTCTGCTGGGACTGGCTGGATGGCTCTTTTTCTTAGCAGTTTTAAAATTTCTAGAACTGCTTGATCCCTTAGAGCGGGTAGGACATCTGGAAGGGATCTGTTTGTTTGTACAGGGGTGCGGACGAAGGGAATTTTGTAACCTTCGGATATGATAGACTGTCGGTCTTGAGTGAGGAGTTGCCAGGCTTCTGGGTACAGTGACAATCTTCCCCCGACTGCCTCCGAAGGTGGACAGTTGGGCAGCCCCTCAGGGGTGCTGGAAGGGTTTGTCAGAGAAAGATTCTCTGCTACCCTGATTTTGCGGACCCCCTCTGCCCCTAGGGTGGCATCTATTATTGTTTCCTCCTCTGCCCCTGGAGGAAAAATCACCACATGCGTCAGGCACAACTCTCTGGGGTTTATGAAACCACATTTTTCCACTCTTCTGACCTTTGGTAAATGGTCTGGAGGGAGTAGAAAAACGGACTCCCACGGCAAGAGTCTTGCCTTCCTGCTCACACCTGGTAAGTGTATCCTTCACCTGTGGTCCAAACAAAGCTGAACCATCGAAGGGGGTATTTGTGAAGGACGCCTTAAAGGGTTCAGTAAAGTTACATAACCGCATCCAGGCGTGTCTTCTCAAAGCCAAGCCTGTACCTGCGGCCCTACTCGCACCATCGGCCGCATAAGAAATGAGCCGCATGGAGGAGTTTACTATGGAACATAAGGTCGCCAGCTGGGAGTTAACCTTATCCTGAGACCCGCCGATGGATCCTGAAGGGTATCACCCAATTCTTTGAGAAGATCCCTCTGAAGTCGGGTGAAATGGCACAGATAATTCAGCGACCGCATAGCAAAGGTCGCTGAAGAGAACATCCGCTTCTCGTACCTGTCCATTGTCCTAGACTCTATTAGGAGGATGTACAGGCACCGAAGGGTCAGCCAACTCCTTCTTAGTGGCGGCTGCCACCACCATGGCATCAACTGGGACCCCCTTAGCTAGAAACTGTTCATCCGATGGGGCTGTATTAAATTTAGCGGGCCTACGGGGAGTTGGTTCCACTGAGTCCGGGGCTGTCCACGACTTCCGAGCAACCACTTCCATGAGCGGGTCAAAAGGCGGAGACACCCATGAGGTGGAAGGGTGAGAACCAAACGCGTCCAGGTACACCGACTAGTCCTCGGAAGGTTTAAGGGCAGTCCAATTCCCCCTCTGCTTAAGGATCTCCAGGATGTCTGAAAAGGAGACATCCTCAGAGGGGGACCTAGGGGACCCTTCCGAATCCTCCAAGTCAGTGTCAGACGTGACTGACTCGGGGGAGTCAACATGTTTCCTCTTACATGTTTTCTTCCGAGGTGGCTCCTCCGAATGAACGAGGGAGGCCTCGGAAGAGGAAGATACCCCCAGTGGGGCGACCTGGAGCGTTTGTTCTCCACGCTTGGGGTCCGGAGGGTGGACAGAGACCGAAGCAGGCACCGTTGGGGGAGGAGCCGAAGGGGCCGATCATGGATCTGACCCAGAAATCAGTACGCTCCTCATGACCTCGAAGGCGCCCCTATCAGGCAGAGAGGAAGGTCCCAGCTCCGAAGAGATGAGAACCCCTCCCGGCACCGAGAGTGACGGCTCCGAGGCCGATGGGGCCGAGCTCACCTGCGCCAAGGCACCAAGAGGGAGAACGGGGTCGGACAAGGGTCCGATGCCACTCGCCCCCTCGGAGCTGACGAGAGAGTCTCGACGCCCGGATCCCTCCATGGACGGAACCAATGAAGAGATCGGAGCCGACGATGGAGCCAAAATGTGTGGTATCGGTTCCAACGCTCCAACGATTCGAGCCCCAACGAGCTCCGGCTCTGAACACAGTGGTAGAGTCGGAGGAGGAACTGATGAAGATACAGGGATAGCCACAGTCTGTTGAGAAGGGCTAGTCAACATTTGGGCCAGTGCCTGCGACTTTAAGAGCCTACTGACCACCCTCTCGAGGTCGTGATCAGACAGCCTGGAGGACCGAGAGGAATGGGACCTATGGCTCCGCTCCGACTGTAGTAATGGAGACCTCGGAGCCGAACGAACATACTCCAAAGAGGGAGACCTCGAGCGTTTTCGGCTCACAGAAGGCACCGACACTAAGGCTGGAGCCGACTGAGGTCTTGAAGTGTCGGTTCCAGCCGGAACAGACGAGGAGGCAGAAGCTCTGCTTGGCGACAGCTCCGAACAGGGAGCCGATGTCTTAGTGGGCTTGGAGGGTTTACCCGACGATGGCTTAGTCGGGGACCCTTCAGGCTTAAGCAAGCCCCTCAAAATAAGTTTGTTCCTACGCTCCTGCAGGACTCTCGGACTGAAGGCATGACAGACTGCACAAGAGTCCTGCAGGTGTAGGGGGCCCAAACAATACACACAAGAAGTATGACCGTCTGTCAGAGACATCTTCTGACAGCACGAGTCACACTTCTTGAAACCTGAGACCTTAGTATCCTTAGACATAATGAAAAATAGGAAAAAAAAAAAAAAGGATACCAAGGGAACAGGTAACTAGTGTTTTAAACACTACACACACACGCACTAGTAAAAAACTAACATCACCAACAATATAATAGTAATATAAATAATACTACTAAATATATTTAACTATCACTATCAAGTTGAAAATATATAAAAAAAGTAGTAGAATAAGAATAAAAACACTACTGATTATATATAAGAAAAATCAACGCTACCCTAACGGGTGGGGGGGAGGGGGGAAACTCTGAAAAGCTACAGTAAAAGAGTTTTTTAAAAGAGGGTTTCTCAAGGGTTTAGAAGGGAAACACTAAGAGACAAAATCTAACAAGAAAAAAACTATATATATATATATATATATATATATATATATATATATATAATATATACATATATATATATATATATATATATAAAATAAAACAGTAGAAGAGAGTTATATAACCTGGAGCCGGTAAAATCGCAACCTCGTAGCTGAAGTGGCAAACGAGATTCTGGGTATCTGACGCCTAGCATTGTGGGATAGGGGGAGGGCCTCGAGCCGGTAAATAGCTCTTGAGCTTTAGTATAAGGCCAAGTCGGAGCCGAGGATCGGCTCCGAACCCATCCACCAAGAATGAAGGCGAGATTGACAACTTAACATAGGGTACAGACTAGGTTATTTTTCAAAACAAGATATAGAAAAAAAATAAAAATAGATAATTGTAAATTAGCTAGATTTTATTACCTACCTAAAGTTCATAAGCACTTAACCTCACCACCAGGATGACCTATACTGGCAACTGAAAAATATTTTTTGCACAACACTGGGGTTATGTTACATGCCTTTTTAGTGAAATCTGCAGTCAAGTTAGATTCTTATATTAAAGATTCACTTGAGTTTTTGGAGAAAATTAAGTCAGTAGTATGGGACAAAAACTGTTACTGGCTCACTATTAATATCAAAAGTTTATACACAAATATTCAAGATTCTGTGTGTCTAGAAGCCTTGAAGTTTGTCTTGGGTGATAATCCATCGGCTAATTATTTTATTGATTTAGTATATTTTAGTTTGGTTAATAATTTTTTTTAATTCAACCAAGTTATTTACCAGTAAGTCCAGGTTATGGCCATGGGGACTCCATTTGCCGCCATGTATGGAAATTTGGCAATCAGCCTTTTTGAAATTGATTTTTTGTATAAATTCTTTGTGTTTTAGAAACTATGTAATACATTATTATAGCTTTACTGATGATTTGTTTTTTTATATAGTGGGGTGAATTGTTAGTTAAGGATTTTGTAAAAGAATTAGATATGAATCGTTTTGGTTTAAACATTTGATGGGTTGCAAAGTGGAAATATAACCAAAAAGAACAGCATGAAAACGCTACTGGATGCCTCAGAAAAACATGAACACCAACAAGTTATATTCCTCAAATTTAATATACAACTGTTTAAAATGATGTAAGATTAAGTTCTTTCATCCACATGAAATGTGGACTTCTTCAGAATAACATCACTTAATCAATTAGCCTTTTAAATATTCTTTTTTGGTGCCAAAAGTTTAAAAAAACAGCTTCATTTAAAGAGACATCTTCATTTAAAAAAAAAAAATCTTCATTTAAGAAATAAGTGCATTTTTCTAAAAACAGTGCGTTTCTATAAAAGATGCATTTAAAATGTGCTTTTAAAATCGCATGTACCAAATAATGCTCAATTTCCTTATTGTAATTCATAAAATATAATATATAATATATTATTATGTCTTAAATTTTATAATATATTATAATACCTATGGTTCGTGCATATTAATTCAGTTTTATAATTTGAATTATAATTCATCTCAATTTCGTTACCATCTTATAAATAAATAAATATACAAATATCAAATAACAAATAAAATCAAAAATAAAAGTAAAAATGAAAAAATAATAAAATCAAATTCATTCTTAATGTCAATCAATATTGTTCAGCATTCATTTTCAAAAGCAAAAATGTCAAATACAATACTATCCATACAAGCATATTCTTGCGAGTCCTACATATTAACCTGTAAAATAGTTTTTATTGTGATGTAGTCATTTAAGCCAGGTTCGTTTGAAGCATCAGTTAGTATCTGCCATTTAACTTCCTTTAAGCCTAACAATGCTTTATAGTTGCTTCCTCTTTGTCCTTGCATAACCTGTTCCAGGATAGTAAATCTAAAACCGTGACTTTCCCCATGTTTGTCTATATGCCTAAACAGGGCATTAGATTTGTCTTTTCTTTTTATGGCATACAAATGGTCATAAATTCTCCTTTTGAGCATTCTCTCCATTTTACCTATGTAGAAGCTTGGACAGGTCATACATTTGGCCATGTATAAAATATATCTGGTGTTACAATTTCCATACTGGAATGTAATTCTGGTCCTGTTTATGTTTTCCAGAATAATACCTTCATTTTCTAATATGACATGAAACTGTCTACAGCTACCACATTTTGTAGTGTGTCTATTCTGCTGGTAGATATTCCTGACCATGTTACCCCTCTCCAAAATCATCTTTACATTTTTCCCCATTTTATATATAAACATTGGGGTATCTCCAACTATATTTTTTATTTCATTATCTGTCGTAAGTATATTCCAATTCCTATGTAGGATCCACTTTATTTGATTAACCTGAGGTGTATATTCCAAAATACAAACCTTATTGTATCTTTTATCCAATTTGTCAATCACGACAGTGGTTATTAATCGTTCTCTTCCTAGTACTGGAAAATATTTCTTACCCCATTCACCAACTACATATTCCTTAACATTGTTCAACAAGTGCAGTGGGTACCCCCTAGCACTGAACAATGTTTTTATGAAATCTATTTCTTCAAGCATTTCTGAATATGTGGACGTCATTCTAGCTGCTCGTATACACTGTCCTTTAACTATGTTTCTCTTCATTTTTTGAGGATGATTGCTAGTATACTCCAAATAATTATTGGAGAATGTAACCCTTCCTGTGTATACAAGACTTGAATCCATTGGCTGCACTAGATATGAACGTATCCAAATACGCTATACCCTCTATACTATAAGAATGTGTAAACTTTAAGTATTCACCTGTGTTATTCATGTATGCAATGAATTTGTCTATTATGTGCACTGGGCCATCCCATATAATAAGAATATCATCCAAGAACCTTGAATAGTATCTTACATATTTAAAATATTCACTTTTGAAGATGTTCTTAGTCTCCCAATCTAGCATGACCAGATTTGCAAAAATGGGGGCACAAGCAGCCCCCATTGCTACTCCTCTGGTCTTCTTGTAGTATTCACCCTCAAAATATATGTAGTTGGGTTCCAGTACAATGGACATAAGTTCCATTATTAAATTAATTTGTTCCCATTCTAAGCCTGAATACTGCCTAATACCGTTACAGAAACTTTCTAGTCCTTCTTGTTTGGGAATGCATGAAAATAAGTCTATCGCATCCACTGTAATATAAACAATTCCTTCCTTCCAAACTTCTGGAGTTAGATTACCTAGTAAAGCCCAAGAATCCTTTATTAAATGAGGTATCCTGGAATATATGTGCTTGAGCCATTTATTGATAGCAGTACCTAATGGAAATGTTTTTGAATGTCTACCAGAAACAACAGGACGGAATGGAGGATCAGTAATACTCTTGTGAACTTTAGGTATACCAACTATAGTTGCTAGTATCGGATGTTCTACCTTTAGATATTTATAGGTATCGTGTGTGATACGTCCATCTAGTAAAAAGTCTTCCAGGTACATGTCAATTCGTCTATATCCTATACTGATTTAATTCTGGGAAAAGCCGAAAGACAAACAACTGTAGTTTCCTGACTCCTGTAAAATTTTATACATTTTGTTCATATATTCAAATGAGTCATATAAAACCACACCTCCACCTTTGTCAGGTTTCATCACCCTGATGTTACTTTTGCTTTTTAACTGTTGAATTAGCTGTGTTTCTTCATCTGTAAGGTTATTCAATACTTTCTTATGTCTTACACTGTTTTGTAAACAATATATTTCCCTAGTGACGATTTATTCATACACAGCTACACTTGGGTGTGTAGGAGGGATATAAACACTTTTTTTCCTCAACCCATCCTTAACACCTGAACATGGTTTGTTGTGAAAAAAATAGCTAAATTAATTTTTCTAAGAAATAGCTTAATTTCAGTTAGGCAATTGACTACATGGAATTTTGTCTTAGGTATGCATTTCATACCTTTCGAGAATAATTTGAAATACTCTTCTCCAACTACATTGCTAGTGTAATTGTATATATTGAAGTTATCCTTACTACATACAATACCACGAAGATGTTTTTTTAAAATGAAGATGTCTCTTTAAATGAAGCTGTTTTTTTAAACTTTTGGCGCCAAAAAAGAATATTTAAAAGGCTAATTGATTAATTGATGTTATTCTGAAGAAGTCCACATTGCATGTGGATGAAAGCGCTTAATCTTGCATCATTTTAAACAGTTATATATTAAATTTGAGGAATATAACTTGGTGTTCGTGTTTCTCTGAGGTATCCAGCATCCAGCAGCGTTTTCATACTGTTCTTTTTGGTTGCATTGTTGCTTGAATGCTATAGTGTGGTAAAGTGGAAATATAGTTGCATTTTTAGATTTAGTGTTAGAAGGCCATTTGGATGGACATAATGGTACTAAAATACATCAACAATTTAATGATGAAGGGCATTTTCTGTAAGCTAAGAGTTGTCATCCACCCCATTTATTAAAAGCTTTGCCATATGGTGAAATTTTAAGAGTGACTAGATTATGTAATGATGTTAATGTTATAGAGCAGGAAATTACCCGAACTTCTGTTATGTTTAAACAAAAGGGTTACAGTGAAGAACTTATTATAGATGCCCTTGAGAGGGTATTTGGAATAAAGGAAAAAGCTAAGGGGGGGTGAAAATAAGAATTTGAAGTTGACGGTGGTTAACAGTAATTCTAGAAATGATAGGAACGTTTACTTTGTGACCTAGTTTAATATTTTATCTGAAGATGTAGTTGATATTGTTATACATTTTTGGCCATTTCTTTTAAAAGGGTGGAATCAGGTTAAAAATGTGTGCAATACACCTCTGATATCATTTAAAAAGGGACGTAGTATAAAAAACATTGCAGTCCATAGTGAATTTTGTATTCCTAAAGTAAGGTGTGCTAGTAATATGTTATTGTTTGGTACCTAGGCCTGTGGAAACTGTTCTATATGTCCATTTTTAGTGAATTCCTTTAGTGATATTAATGGTATTCGATATAACCCAATGGCAAGTTATACATGTAAAACTAATGGGGTAGTTTATGCCCTTAGGTGTCCCTGTGGTCTATTCTATATAGAAGAAACAAAAAGATTTTTTTAGAATAAGACTACAGCAACACATAAGAGACATTAGGAATAATAAATGTGAAAATCCTTTAGCAGTGCACTTTAATTCGGCTCATGGGGGGGATTTATTCTGATTTAAAGGGATGTATTTTAGAACATATTGTAGATGAAAATGCCCTTGCTCTTAAAAATAAATTATGCAAAGAAATTATTTTTATTTTGAAGTATAACACTCTTGACACCTACTGGACTAAACAGGGAATGTAAGTAGAAAACTCTTTTGTGATTATTTAATTTTTATTGGCTAATTAATTTACTGGTTTAATTGTTTGTATTATTTAAGACTGTGTAAATCTGTGTTTTGTCAACTCCAAGAAGGCTGTTTAGCTGAGGCGCTAGAGTATTTTGCACTGTAATAAATTTGCTGTGTGGATTTTAATTCGCTATGAAGTTTTTGGTCATTTTTTATATTTCTTATATCACTGGTTTTGTTGTGGATATATATATTCTTTGTGTTTTGTGGTTTTGTTTGCTTTTGAGAAGTCCCTAAACACAGAGGTATTTACAGGGGGATGTACCACTAGTTTTAAAGGAACTGTTCACTAATTTATGGTCGGAGTTAACAAAACAGGTGACTGTTATGGAGTTGTGCAGAGTGGCCATATTCAGAAACACTAGAACAAGGATATCAGGGGCTGTAGTAGGTCAGTTAACAATTTGTAACTAGTTTGTAGAGATACTGGTTTTACGGAGAAACAGGACGTCAAATAGGACTGGGTTCTTTCATGGTTTGGAGAGAGAGGGGCACAGTTCAAGTCAGACTCAGAGCAACTGGTAGGCTAACAAGTATAAGAACAGTTGTGTTACTCTACTGGGATGATTGAAGGATTTAAGGCTTTAAATGTTTTAGTTAGAAATCAATGGTGCCTTTCAAGTTGAGCAGTGTGCATGACATACTAGACAGGGCAATGTACTCAATGACATGTCTGATAAGGGAAGAGTACAGCAGTATGATGACTTATGTGGATTGTGAATATGCTCCCCTAGAAATTCACTAGACCAGACAAGATTTCCAGATTAAGATGGAGACATGATGATCAAATGAGAGAGTTGTCCACATAAATACGCAGATCATGCTGGTCTGAACAGGAACACTATTTTATAGCACAAGTCAGATACAGCTTTTTTTCCTGAATGCTACTACAATGCACTTTTCTGAATTTAATTTGAAACCATTTTGGTACGCTAGGTATGTGCCCTTGAGTTATTTGGTATCAACAAATGAGCAAACAACAGTGCCTGGCTTGCAGTAATCAGCAAACTTGGTCAATTATACTTCTGGGAAAGTGGCTTGGATGCTTGCAAAATAAATGCCAAACAAGAGAGGGCTCCAGCAACTTTTACAAAGTACAATTTTGTAGTTTATGTGCAGTAACACTAGATGTTTGACTAGATCACACCTGTAACAGCCATTACAGTATGGGACAGTACAGCCGACCAGTTTACAAAGCTCCAGACTCCTTCCTCATGCAATGTACATCTGTCCTTAGCATGACAGGATGTACTAGTACATGAAGGACATAAGGATGTATTAAAACTCACAGTTTTCTTGCATTTAAAAAGGAGGCCAGGGAAGGAAAATAAGGGTGATGGAGGGTGGGTGTTAGTACTGCAACAGTGATTATTTCAACATCTACTGTGTACTGCGGTGGTGGTGCTGCGGTAGCGTTGTTGCCTCACAGTAAGACGTCCTGTTCGATTCTCAGCTAGAGCGTCTTCTGTGTGGAGACATGTGTGAACGGGCGTACCTTCGTTGAAGGTTGTGCGTCAGAGCCGGCAACTCGGCACGTAAGAATCTACTGCCACTCATTAGCGGACCGGAGTTCCGCTGTGGTGACCCCTAACCGGGAAAAGCCGAAAGACACAACAACTGTTCTGTTACGGTGAGTACACTATAAAATTGAGCTATATTCTTCAACAGATCACTGTTGCAATAGCCATTACAATATGAGATGACTACCAAAGCTCAAAAAGAAAGTACAGATGTACAAGTACCAGAGTTCAGTATTCCCTAGCGTTAGTGATGTCAGCTCTGCCTCTGGAAACAGAATCCAACCTTTAGTGTTTGCTAAAGGTGTGAATAGAGGACCAAGTAACTGCTTTTAGAATAGCTCTAGAATCCACCAACATTCTAGTGGAATGAGCACTGACATTCTGAAGACAATTTTTGCTATGGTAGAATCAAATGGCATGCGACATTCAGTTACTGGATGACCTTTCTTTTTACATCATAGGATGAAAAAAAAAAGCTGATTTGATTTTGAAAATTCTTAGTCTTGTCTAAATATCTTAAGTTTTTTTTTTTAAACATCTTTATTGAATCATCATTTGTAACATATGCAAATTTATATTTATGCAAAAGTAATCAAACTGTTAACAAATTAACATTAATAAACATTATATGTCACATATATTGCTATACATCATATAACCTAAGCAACTTACATAAATTATTCAATTCCTACCCCTTTTTTAAGCAAGAAACATCTTTATTAAGCCATCACTTATGACATAGGCAATCATAAATTTATATAAAAGAAAACAAACCACACTGACACAATCCTAGCTGCAAGCATTTTATGTCACAAACCATACTGACACACTCCCACCTGCAAACATTATACATCACTTTCACTTATAATCTATGCAATCATTTCAGTCACATTACATAGCTCATTTAAGTCCTGCCCTCTTTTAAACCTCATTCCTTCCCTGTATGTATTGTTCTCACAATTCCCATTTTTTTCCTATGTAGTTTGCTCCTACCATTTTCTAAAGAGCTCAATTCCACTTGTTTTACCTCTGTTACTATTTTACTACTTTTAATATAATTGATTTAGATTCTGATTTCCATTTTCTACTAACTGCTTTTCTGGCAGCCACCATAATTAGACACAGCAAGGCATTACCATGTCTAGACATTTCCGATTCTGTATTATAGCTCAGAAAAATCTTCTCTCTCATCACACCGATCTGCCTACCTAGTATCTCCGACAGTGCATCCTGCAGGGAATCCTTAAATTCTGCCAATCCTCTGCACTCCCAGAAAATATGTTCCCAAGTACTTCTTTCTTCCCCGTCACACCTCCAACATTTGCTGTCTGAGTTAAAATTCTCTGGAGCCTACTTGGGATAAAAAAAAAAATATATCTATGTAAACTTTCCAAGCAAAAATCCTAAACCTTCAAGATTTTGTTGCATATTTCGGAAATATACATATATCCTCCCATTAAATATCTTAGGTGTTTGTCAAGAACCAGGTTATGAAGAATTTGGGTCTATATCATACCAGCGAAAATTAAATACATCGAATGTCTCTTCATCGACCCGTTTTCAGCGAAAGTGAAACTCCACGTACAATTGTTGCATCAAACTTTTTCGCAAGGTAAGTAACCAGTGGGCCAAAGTAACGATTGCATAAAAACAAAAAAATTTAAAACCCACTCTAGTGGGGGGTTGCACCCCCCCAACTAAATATACCAACTCCAATATCATACTACAGTGGGGAAAAGGGCAAATACCCTAAGATGGCCTACTGGTTATTTACCATGGGAAAATTTTTGATGTAATGATCATTTGCAGAGTTTTGCTTTCGCTGAAAATGGGTCGATTAAGTGGTGTTCAATGTATTTATATTTCGCTGATATAATACAGACCTGAAGAATTCTTTATCCCTTTCTTTTAGGGTCAAGATAGAAGATAGATAATTGGATAGTCTGGTTAGAGTAAATTCAGAAACAACTTTAAGCATAAAAGAAGGGTTGGTTCACCTGTCTTTGCAAATGACCAAAAATGACTGGGTACATATTTGGGCCTTCAATTCAGATAACAGTCTAGTAGAAACAGCTGTCAGCAGGACTGTCTACCAAGTGAGAAATTTCACAGAAGAATGGGCTTCAGATTCACAAAGAGATGTACAGTGAAATTATTCAAAACAAAATTCAGATTCTAAGAAAAAGCCACTCTTTCTTGGTGGCCTGATATGCAAAATTCCTTCAAAAGTAGTTTAACTTGGGATAAAGTAGAAAGAGGAGTATCTAATGGTAGGCAAGAAGAAATGGGTTACAGGTGTAGCTTCACTGAAGTGTACACTAGGCCTGAACTGAGCAAGTCAGACAAGTACTGGAGAACCAGTGCTGATTGTTAAACTGAATTAACAGCGTGTTACACAGACAAACTGTACAGCTGTATATTTCTAATTGCTGACAGACTTATTGAAACAAGCCGACCAAGTACTACTATGAGATTATACACATTTTCTTTATAATACAGATATAACTGTCAGATGCACTGCACTTTCTCAGCTGACTCAAATTACAAACTGTTCACTACAAAGTATTCTACAACCACTTTTATACTTTCAAAACTTTGTCCTTGAAAACATTATTTTCCTGTACTGAAGCCTTCTTTGTCTGCATCCTTATCTCAATCCAGGGAAAACAAGTTCTTAGCAGGCCAAAAAAAGAAGTTATGTTCTTACCAAAACATTCCATCTGTGTTGTTGATCTTCATTCATTCATTACTGATGGGTATTAGTTCCTCCGATTCACCCTTTATAACAAGCTCGTGCCAACCAAAAAAAACTCTCGTGCTAAGCTTACCCATAGTGCCCCTCCCTGTTACCTCAGATCAAATATGCCCGTAAAAGAGAGAAAGTGGAGGCTTTTTCTGAGCAAATTCACTAAAAACAAGATTTGGACCAAATCCGAACCTCCAGGAGCCTTTGGAGGGGGAAGGGGAGGGTGAGATGTAATGAATGAATGAAGATCAACAACACAGATGGAACATTAACATAACATAACTTCTTTATCTGATGTTGTTAATCTTCATTCATTCATTACTGACGGGACAGAGTTCCTAGCTACTTTAGGTCCTGGGTGGCCCTATGGAAGAATGTTCCTGAGCACTACTGAACCAAAGGATGCTCTCCCCCTGGAGACCAAGTTCAATTTGTAATGAGTGATAAATGTATGAGGAGTGGCCATGTAGCTGCTGCATAGATGTCATCCATGGAGGCCCTAGAATTAAAGGCCCTAGAATTAAAGGCAACAGATGTCGCCACTGATCTGGTTGAATGTGACTTGACTTTAGTTGGTAGAGGAACTTTGTTTTGTTGGTATGTGAAGCATATACAATTCCTCAACCATTTAGAAAAAGTCACCTTAGAAACAGATTTTCCCAAATTTGGCCCTGAATAGGATACAAATAACTAGTCAGATCTTCGGAGTGATTTACTTCTGCCTAAACAGAATCATAATTGTCTATGAACATCCAATAAATGCAGGCACTATTCTCCTTTATTAGACCGGCAGGTCGACTGTTTGATTAATGGTCAATTCTGAAATAACTTTGGGCAAAAAGGTGGAATTAGTCCGGAGTAATACTCCGTCTTTATGAAAGACCATGTAGGGACGTTTTATGCATAAGGCTTGTAGTTCAGAAATTTGTGTTGCTGAAGTAATAGCTACCAAGAATAGGGATTTCCATGATAACAATTTTATGTCTGAAGTGGCAGCGGGTTTGAAAGGGGATATAGTCAATGACTGCAGAACTAGTGTCAAATTCCAAGGTTCGATGGGTTCTTTGAATGGAGGTCTAATGTGTGAAGCACCTTTCAAAAAGGTTTTACAGAAACGGTGGGAGATCAAGGACGTATGTTGAAAATCATGTGGGAATTTGAAATAGCAGCCAAGTGTACTCAAATAGTGGAGGCTGCCATTTCTGAATGGAGAAGATTTGACAAATAGTTCAATACAGCACTGGCCTCGTCCTTTCTGTTGATACCAAGTGGTAAATCTCCTCCACTTGTTGAGATAAAGTTTCCTGGTGGATGGTTTGTGTGAAGCCAGAAGAATGTTACGAACAGGGGAGGATAGCTCTCAATTTCTTGTTATTACTGAAGTGGAGAAACCAAGCTGTCAGCTTGAGACTGGATATGTTTGGATGTATCAACCTCTGCGGGTGCGACAGTAATTCCGGAGTTGGATCCAGAATCCATGGTTGGTGTACTAGGTAAGGCCAAAGGAAGGGAAACCAAACTTGCCTGGGCCAGTAGGGTGCAATGAGGGTTATTCTGCTTCTCAACCGAAGGGCCTTCTTTAGAAATTGTGGGATCAGGGAAAGGGGAGGGAAAGCATAAAGAAGTCGCTTGGGCTAATCATGTATTATTGCATCCCTCGGGAACTCCTCCTGCGGGGGGATTAAGGCAAAGTAGCTGCTGCATTTGTGATTTGCTGGTGAGGCGAATAGGTCGCAGCAAGGCTGGCCCCAGAGCCTGAAGATCTTCGCCACTATTGGTTGTATTGAGGGACCACTCGTGAGGCAGGAGGATGCATCTGCTCAGTCTGTCTGCAATCACGTCAGAATTCCCAGGAATGTGCATTGCTATGAGAAAGCGGTTGGAAGCTACTGCCCATTGCCAAACTCTCATGGCCTCTCGACACAATGGGTAGGACTTGGTTCCCCCTTGTATGTTGATATACCAGACCACCGACATGTTGTCGGACTGGAATTCTATTTTTCCTGACTGAAGGACAGATTGAAATGCCTGCAACGCTAGAAGCATCGCCCTTAGTTCTAGAACACTGATGTGTAGATTGGCCTCCACAGGGGACCAAGTGCCTTGGACCATCTTTCCCTGGAAGTGCCCCCTCCCCATCAGGGAAGCATCCGTGGTCACTATGGCCTTGGGCTGAGAAGGGGAGCAAGGATGACTCCATAGGTCTTTTTTTGGCTTCATTCACCAAAATAGATCTTGTTTGCATCGGTTTGTTATGTGGATCTGAAATGACATCGGATGAGTCAAAGGGGGCCACTGTGTTAGTAGAAGCCTCATGCATAGTCTCACCAGGGGATCTATTGTAATCGATGCTGCCACTGATCCTCGAAGTTGGAAGTACTGCCCGAGCTGAAACTTTGTCCTGAGAGAGTATCACCCGTAGTTGGGACCTCAGTCTTTCTAACCTGTGACATGGGAGGGAGACTAGGCAAGATTGAGTACTGAAAGTTACTCCTAAGAATTCCAGTGTTTGAGGAGTCAACTTTTATTTCTCCTCATTTATTAAGATCCCTAAGAATTTTGCTAGCTTTAGGGTGTAATGTAAGCCTGTAATCAGTAGACGCTTGGTGGGGGCGGTAAGGAGCCAATCGTCTAAATATGGAAACACCCGGAATACTTGCAGTCTCAAGTGAGCGGTTACCACTGCCATGCATTTGGTGAACACTCTGGGGGCCATAGAGAATCCAAAGGATAGTGCTCAGAATAGGTAGTAATTGGCTCCCAGCTGGAAGCGAGGGAATCTTCTGGAGTGTTTGTCCATTTTTATGTGGTAATATGCATCCTAAAAATCTATTCAGCACATCCACTCATCTTTCTCCAGGAAGGGTAGGATACATACCGCCAAACCATCCCGAATTACTTGGATTTTACTGGGTTTTGGGGTCCAAATAATGGGGTGCCACGATTCCAGAGTGGCACCCCTTAATTTCAGATTTCCAGGCTTTTTTCTTTTCATTTTTTTTCCGTCTTTTTTGAGCATGATGTCATCGCGTGGAGGCGTGCGCTGTGACATCAGCCACGTGTGCAGCTTGCCAGCCTGTCGGATTTCAGCTGAGGACTGAGGAAGTGAGAAATCAACAACACAACGTTACTCACGTAATCAGTTTATCTTATACACACACACACAACCCCCCCCCCATCCTCTGCAGGCAAGTTAGTTTAACTTAGTTAACCCAAAAGAAAATCCTTTTGTTTGCGTGATATATGCTTTTTATGATATTATTTTAGACTGTGTGTGTGAGTCTGTGAGATGAAACAGCCTGTTTTACACTGACTACATCACGAGAGTGAGTCTGTTTTACACAATAACACATACATAAATTACTAAAATATACTAAACATGTTGTTCAACCCGCCCTAGCCCCCCTAGTATATCCCTTGGAAGTGCTATGATGATGAGCAATATGGTCCAGAGTCCCCTCCCGACGCTTTGTTTGCATTTATCCAATTTAGTTCACCACCTTAATTGTTACAAATGGTGTACACTGTCAATCAACTTCAAGCAGACACATCACATGCACTAAGTTTGTCTCAAAGCCACCAGTCTAGCCTAAACAGTAATGAAAAAATGCATTTATGCACGGGCTGGAGTACGGAGGGAAGACAATAAGTGTAGCAGTAGTAGTAGTAGTAGTAGTAGTAGGCAGTAGCTCCTTACAGCTAATACAGCTCCCTGATGATTGGTGTTGTCAAGAGTGCACACACTACAGTGACACACGCACAGACAAGCAGTCAACTAAAGCTTTGAAGTAGGAAAGGTAGTGACACCTCACAAAAGACAGTGATATGATCATTTCATTTTCTTGAAAGTATGAAATGAATATTGTCAAAATCAGCTGCAGCTTCATTTATAAGATGGCTTAGTTAGAAGTTAGAATGTGAAGCGCACAGGCATTCTATATCCTTATCCCCACAGATCCTACTTCAGCCTCCAAGTCACCCATCCCAGCCCAATGTCTGCTTTATCTGATTCTGATCTGATCATCTGCATCTTGAAAGTCTTAGAATCAGTTTTGCACAACAGGGAACAAAAAATATCAGTGTTATTTTATTTATTTATTTGCATTTGTTTACCGGCAAAGTCCATCTAGTCCTCCTCTGACATCCCGGACTTGGAGTGTGGAGCAGAGCTGAGAACACAATCCTTGACTGCACAGCAGGCTCTGATTGGTAGTGGTGTGCTGAAATATGCCAGCGAAAATTAAAAGGTCTCTCTCCCATCCATGTCAAAATAATTTACGAATCATATAATTTATTATGCATATCATTCTGATGAAAGAGCTGCTAATGCTATCCAGATTAAACTGATTGGGCGATTCGGCCGGGCCACAGTTAAACAATTTATGTTGGAGGCTGGAGCTGTTAATTTTGCAGGTGTCAGTTCTTGGATCAGGACTGGAGGGTCAGAAAGAAATGACAGCAACTCCTTCCTCCCCGGCACCGACCCCCTCCTTCTCCTTTCGATAACCTCTAAATACTGCACTTACCAGCATAATTAAATTATAACAAGCTAGCCTTGCTAGCGGTCGAGCCCAGCGGAAAGCCGTTGCAGTATTAAAATAGAATATTGTGCTCACTTTACTTACTTTTTATTTATTTTTTCTTAATGGAGGACAAGGCTGGTATATGGTAACTATTTGGCTGCTGTGCTGTCGTTAACCATATAAACGAGAAAGTACAGTTTTGTACCTACCATAAATGTAGATGTTCGATTGTATACACTGCTGCAGTCATTACACTTGGGTTATCCTGCCGTCAGTCGGTTCACCAGTCGGCCTGAGTTCCAAAGTCTTGGTCCGGCGTCGGTTGCTGTCGCCTCCTCCCTGATGTCAGTGCGACAGGGATATACAAGATGCAGCCGACGCCATTTTCTTCAGTTTTTCTTGCCCCAGATGTCAGGTGACCCTAAATAGGTAGGCAATTCCAACTGCTAATAAAACATACATAAGAAAAGCAAATACTCCCCATACGTAGTAAGGGTAGAAGACATAGGTACGTATCAGCCAGTAAGAGGGGAAGGAGGGAGGGTAACCTGGACTGCAGCAGTGTATACACTCGAACATCTACATTTATGGTAGGTACAAAACCGTACTATGTACTAAGCTGAGGAAGGGTGGCTGGTTCTATAAGGCATTAGGGGTGGCTATAAGGCCCTGCAGCACTGCAGTGGTGAAGCCAGCTCTGGATTTAGAGTATAGAGGCAGATGGTAATGCTTGGTGAAGGTATGTACAGAACTCCAAGTTGCTGCTTCCAAAATATCCTTGGTAGGTACTCCCCTGAGGTAGGCAGTTGAAGTGGCTGTTGCCCTGGTGGAGTGAGATCTAATGCTGCTAGGAACAGGTTTTCCATGGTATGAACGTATACAATGTCCTATCCATTTTGAAATAGTCTGTTTTGAAATGGCTTTTCCCTGTGCTCCTGCAGCATATGCTACCAATAATTGCTCAGATTTTCTGAAAGCTTTGGTTTTGTCCAAGTAGAAGCGTAACTGCCTGTGAATGTCCAAAGAGTGCAGTAGTCTCTCCCCTTTATTCTGTGGTTTAGGATAAAAAGTTGGCAGGTGAATAGTTTGGTTTAGAGCCACACTGGATACCACCTTTGGCATAAAAGTAGGGTTAATTCTTAAAGACACCCTGTCCTGGTGGAAAATGAGGAAAGGTTCCATTGCCATTAGTGCCTGTAATTCCGAAACTCTTCGTGCTGATGTTATTGCCAGGAGCAGAGCAGTTTTCCAAGAGATATATTTTAATTCTGCTGTGTTGGCTGGCTCAAAAGGAGGTAAAGTTAGCTTCTCCAAAACAAAGTTGAGGTCCCAAGTTGGAGTAGGTGCTCTACAGGGCGGTCTTATGTTTTTAGCCCCTCTGAGGTACTGTTTTAACAGAGGATTAGAGAAAATTGGTGGATCCGTGTTGTAATGAGTAGAGATGGCAGAGGCGTGGATCTTTATGGATGAGAAAGAGAGTCCTTTGTCCAGCATCTCAGTTAAGTATTGCAGTATCTGAGGAATGTTTGGGACAAGAGGGTCAAAGCTGTGAGCTTGGTTCCAGGCACAGAATCTCTTCCATTTATCCGAATAGGCTTTCCTGGTACTAGGCCTTCTGGCCTCCAGAATGACATTCATAACAGCTTTGGAGAGAGGCATTGCTTGCTTGACTAAGGAATCTTCCATGCAGTTAAGATCTTTAGCTGGCTGTGTAGTATTTGTTTGTTGTGCTGAGTCAGCAGATGTGGGATTTGAGGCAAAATCCAGGGTGGTTCTTGTGCTAAGCTCCTTAAGATTGGGTACCAGTGCTGGCGTGGCCAGTCTGGTGCAATCAGGATCATCTTTGGCTCTTCCTGCCTGGCTTTTATGAGTACCTTTGGAAGGAGAGGTAGTGGTTGGAAAGCATATACTTGTAGGTTCTCCCAGCTGAATGAGAGGGCATCCACTTTCCATGCTTGTGGATGGTAACTCCTTGTGCAGAATTTTTGTAGCTGGCTGTTTATTGGGGATGCAAACAGATCTATGTCCGGGCTCCACCATTTCTGTGTTATCATTCTGAATATTTGTGGATTCAACTCCCATTTGTGGGGATCCATGATGTTTCTGCTTAAGTTGTCTGCCAGTGTGTTTTTGTCTCCTGGCAGGAATTGTGCTTGCAGATGAACTTGAAGGTTTATAGCTGTGTTCCACAAGGTCATAGCTTGTCTACATAGGAGGTAGGAGTGAGTGCCCCCTTGCTTGTTTATGTACCATATAACTGTGGTGTTGTCTGTCTTTAGTAGTAGTTGTCCTGGATGCAGCAGGTCCTTGAAAGCTATAAGCGCATTTTGTACAGCTGGCATCTCTTTTTGTTTGATGTGAAGATGCTTTGTTCTGCAGGCCACGTGCCATGAATACATTTGCCTGCCATGTGTGCTCCCCAGGCGTAATCCGATGCATCTGTTGTCAGTGTTTGCCTGGCTGTGGGTTGTGTAAAAGGCTGTCCCTCGTTGAGGTGACAAGCTTGAGCCCACCATTGAAAATCCTGTTGAAGGCAAGGGATTAGTGGTATAACTGTTTCCAAACTTTGACAGTGTTGAGACCATACATTCTTTAGGTACCACTGTAGTTTCCTCATATGCAGTCTGGCATATGGAATGTAACCCAAGGCCTGCAGAATTTTTCTTGCAGGGAGTTGGGTCTTCATTGCCATCAATTGAAAGTATTGAGTCAGTTGTCCTTGTTTGTCTGGTGTGAGATAAGCCATCTGGGCCGTTGTGTTCAAGCTGGCACCCAGGAATATAATTTCTTGTGAGGGCACTAGTTTTGATTTCTTTTTGTTTACTGTGTACCCCAGGCAACTTAATAACTTTTTTACAAATGCCAGATGCTTTAGAAGAATGTCCTTGCTTTCTGCTTGAATCAGGCAGTCATCCAGGTACGGAAACATTTGAATTCCTTTCTGTCTGCAAAAAGGAATTACTGGTGCCAGGCACTTTGTGAAGACCCTGGGCACAGTAGATAAGCCAAAGGGCAGTGCAGAGAATTGGTAGTGCATTGAACCAGATATGAATCTGATTTATCTTATGCAGTTTTGTCTGATAGGGACATGCAGGTATGCCTCTGAGGTTCAAAGTCACGAGCCAAGCTTTCTTGCCCAGCATGGGAAGAAGCTGCTGTAATGTCAACATTTTGAATTTCGGGACATCCAGGTAAGTGTTTAGAGATGAAGGATCCAGAATGGGCCTCCAGGCTTTGTCCTTTCTAGGTACCAGAAAGAGTCGTGAGTAAAATCCTTATCCTTGCTCCTGTGATGGTACCTTTTGAATAGCTCTCATATCCATGAGTGCTGTAATTTGTTTTTGAGCCTCTGCCCATTGATTTGGTGGCAGGTTTGGCATTCCTTTTAACCTTGGCAGAGTGTGGAAATGGAACCTGTAACCTTGAAATACAATGTTGAGAACCCATTTGTCTTTGGTGATCCTTTGCCAATTGTGGTAGAAGAGTGCCAGTTTTCCTCCCAAGGGGGTTGCCAAGAAGGCTTTGTTTGGCAGCTGTAGTGGGAAGTCATTGGAGCTGTTTTTTATATGGTTGGGGCCTGTCTTCCCCTTCTTTCTGGCCTGATGCAACCCATTGTCGAGGCCTCCTTGTGTTTGACCTCTACCTCTTGGATGTCTGTACCTTCCCCTTTGAGGTCTGTCTGTAATTGGAAAGGACCAATTCTTAGTTGGCCAGTTTCTGCTAAATCTAGGAGGCTGAACCTGTAAGAAATCCTTCACCGTTTTAACTCCAAATAACACATCCTGCTGCAAAGGTGCATCCAATAATTTTGCTTTAACATGATCTGGTAACGTATGTTCTTTTAACCAAGCATGTCTTCTGATGACACAGCCTGTAACTGCTGCTCTGCAGGAGGCCTCTAGAGAATCAAAACCACATTGCAAAGTATGCTTTCCCACTTGTTCAGCTGCATGCAATAAATCCTGCATTTCTTTAAAATTAGGAGGATCTGATTCTGGAAGCATTTTTTGTTTTAACTGAGACAGTAAAAACTGCTGATATTTTAGCATGTGAAACCGGCAATTTAAGGCTCTCATTGCTAAAGTTGCAGACGTATATACTTTCTTTCCCCATCTGTCTAATGCTCTGGAATATCTGTCAGAGGGAACTGGATTCTTGGCTGATGAGGCCTTAACTCCTTTGGGTCCCTGAGAAATAGTTTCAGGGTCAGCTATAGGGCTTTTATACAGAAATTTATGTGAGTCAGGGACTCTGTAGTATCTTTCAGGTTTAACAGGGGCTGGAGGTAAGGAATCAGGATTTAAGCTGGATTCAGTATACACATCATCCACAATATCTAACACTGGTGGAATAGCAAGGGGTCTGTGTTAAGGTAATAAAAGGACGTCTCTGAGCCTTTTCTTGGATTCTGAATAATCCTGGCCTTCCCAGTGGAAATGCTCCCTCATGGTATGTAGGGTTTCCCCAAAGGAGTAGTCCTCAGGTTGTGAGGCTGATGGAATTGATTCCTCAGCATCAGAATCCTCATAAGGGGGTAAAGAGTATCCTAGGTCTTAGGAGGAATCCGAAGAGATGGACACCTGGTCGGATGAGTCATAGTCTGCATCCTGTCTAGGCCTTTTATCATGAGGGGGAAGGGACCCCCTGATCAGAGTGATTAGGTCTTCGGCCATTTTAAACATTTGCTTCTTAGGCATGGAGGCCTGTCCTGGACAATGCTGTATTTGTTTCCTTGACTTTAAAGAAGGCTTAGACTTAGCTGAGGGTTTATTGCTTAAATAAGTAGGTCTGAAGACACCCTCTGTAGCTGTGGGCTGCTCAGCTACTCCGGATCCCTCTGAAAGGTTAGTCTCGGTAGGCTGAAGAACTTGTGCGTCCGAAGGCCCAGCCATCTCCACATGGGAGTCAGAGGCGGCTTGAGGTTCTACAGAAGCGGTCGTCAGGGGCTGCGAAGGCACCTCGCTGAAAACCAGAAAACCGGTGACTGGCCTAGAAGAGGCTTCGTCAGTTTGGGGTCTCGGATGCCTATCCTTGTCTTTGTGCTTTTTGAGTATTCCGGTCGTCGAAAGTTCCGACGGCATGGTATAATTTAATTTTCTACCAAAATAATGTCGGGCAAAATCAAACGGATGTTTAATCGTGCGCTTGTTAAACCTACCACAAAACCGACATCCAGTGACGTCGTGGTCAGGGCCTAGGCATGGGATACAATAGGAGTGGAAATCCTTATGAGGTATTTGCTTCCCACAAGAAATACAGTTATTAACTTTTACTGACATCAGTCTGAGGCAAGAAAAAGTTTCCCCAACGGGGTACTTAGCTTTGTAGAAGACTTTGGTTCTGGATTCGGAATGAAAATCTCAGGAGACGGTCGACCGGCACTTGCGAACTGCTTTTGCTTCAGGCACCGCGCGGCAAGAAAGACTGAAGAAAATGGTGTCGGCTGCATCTTATATACCCGTCGCACTGACGTCAGGGAGGAGGCGACAGCAACAGACACCGGACCAAGACTTTGGAACTCAGGCCGACTGGGGAACCTCCTGATGGCAGGATAACCCAAGTGTAATGACTGCAGCAGTGTAACGCGATGAACATCTACTAAATGCCACCCGAATGACCCCCCCCACCACCACCATTATGCCAAGACTTTACTTTAATAGAGCAACTGAGCAAATCATAATAAATACACTGAAAACGTCCGTCCTTGATTGACCTTTTTTAACACACAACATCATATTATTACATAAAGAAGTACAATAGTATTATTCAACCGTACAACCAGCATCAACCTTAAAGTTTGATTGACTGTGACACCAAAAAATTATAGATGCGTTTTAAAGATGTAAATTTTAATTGTTTTTTTTTTTTCCTTTGTTGCAATGCTAGCTAAATACAGTCCAGACCGTGAGTGACCCCCACCCCAACCCCGTGAGTCGTGACTGCCAGGTGCCTGGCCTGTGGTGATGTAGGGCAGGGTTAGGTTACACATTTACAAAGTTAAAGTACTTAGCTAGGTTATTGATTAATAATATTACACTGTATGAGTCTGTGTCACTCTTACAAGTTTTACAGCAGGTTGCAGACTTACAGACATGCGAGATGTGTTTTGAGTGACTGACGAGCCCTACGTGCACAGTGCACAAGCACCACTGATGCTAAAATGTAAATAAACAAGCCAAAGTAATTTACTATTTTGTTTACATTTTAGCAGCAGCAGACCAACAACAGTGCACGTGCTAACCATGCGCCTGGCCTGTGTAGCGTTTTAGCCTATAAAAAGAGAAGATCGGGCTGGCGTGTTGAGCAGACAAACACAGAAGAAGTATCAACACAACACGGAAGTTACAGAAGAAGCATGCTGGGATGCCTTAGAGCATTTGATTGACTGAGCAAGCACCAGTGACAGTCCGGCAGGCCAGCAGCATTGAGATTTGAAGCAGGTGCGCGGGGTGATGCAGCTGATAACAGTTTGGCTACAGCAACACAGCAGCAGAGACTGTTTTTTTTTTTTTTTTTTTTTTTTTTTTTTTAAATAAGTGCTTTTTTTGTTTGTATGTTCATTGCTTAGCTTGGCTTGGAAACTGGAATTACAACAGCATACTGCTGCTATTCATCTTTCTTTCTTCATCTCATCAAGACAAGTCTCAAGCTCAAGTCATCATGAAAAAATGTATTTCTTCTGCTGCTTCTTCTCCCGGCTCCTCCAGCACCAGCAGGTAAAGAAAAAAAAAAAGATAAGAAAGGAAATGTTGACTTATGTTGTTGTTGTTACATGTATTTTTTTTTTAAGTTAAGTACAATAAGTAGTTTTCAAATTCAGTCATAAAACAACTAAACTGACAGTGAGTGAAGAAGTTAGTACTTTTGTAGTCTGTCTGACTCTGTCGGATCTATTTTATACCTCTCAGGATTCAGAATATGTTAAAATGAATGTATATATATCTTCTGAGAACTAGCCGTTCTGGTATTGGAGACAGAGAGAGAGAGAGTGTAAAGCAAACTAAGTAAAGTAGAGGTGAATGGTGATGGCACAGACCAGAATGGGGTGGGTGGGTGGGACGACTTGAAGTAGGGGGTATACAGCTGTGCAGCAGAGAGCAGCACTGACGGGTACCTTAGGTAGGCATGCATAGGCATTAGGTAATGTTACACCTTTTTATACATCAAGTCAATCTTTCAGTGCAACTGTGCAAGAAATATGGACACAGCCAGGAGGACAAATAAGGACCAGAAATAGGGACAGTATTTAAATATTGCTCCTATAAACTTAGAAAGTTATTAGAATAACAGGATTTGCATTATATGTATTTTCTGAAAGCTATATAAAGTCTGAAACTACAATGTCTGTCATTGTTTAGTATTATTTAGTGACTTTCAATCTTGAGCGATTCTGCCAGAAAACCACAAATTTTATGAGGAACAGAGTCTGTCAGACCAAAAATAGGAGTCAAAAATCTGGACATTCTGTGAAAATCTGTATAGGTATGAAGGAGTCAGACTGGAGTAGGGACTAGGGAGATGGATGGATATATTGTGTGGCTGACTGGCTGTGGTTGTAGATGTAGAATGATGTATTGTTTGTTTACAATCGCAACCGCTGGAGGTGGGTATGAAGCTCCTGCCTAAATAAAGCAAGTTTCATTGTTTCATCTTTCGTATCATTATCTGACCAGACATGTGCTACTGCTTAGAAGCCGAACTAAGACAAGAGGAGCATAGTTTGGTTTTTGAATGCATGTTACAGGCTTTTCTGTGCTGCAAGCTAGATTATAAATTCCTTCTATTTATTTATTCATTTATTTATGTATTTGTTGTTTAGGTGTCTACACTGTCTCCTACTTAGCTACAATATAAAGCCAGGCTTTGCATACAATTCAATAAAATACAAAAGGTAATAGTAATAATATCAGGGAAAAAAAACAAAAAAACATTTCACCTAAAAAGGAGCAGCACAGCAGATATAAACCAAAGCAGCTAGCCTATCCCACCTCATGAACCCATTTTCTTTTATTTATTGCTTACAGTTCTTTTGTATTTGAGCATAGACATATTCATCATAGTCTCACAGACTTTAATCACCTATGCATTTATTGTTTTATACTCTGTGGCAGGTCGGTGTATTTGAAGCTTCATAATTAGGGGAGACAGACAGTCAAAACTTGTAAAGGAATTATATTTTTAACAGATTTGCTCAACCATTAATTCTGTGTTTTCTAAGTGGAGCTCCTTACTTAGTATTTGTGTTTAGATTTAAGATTAGATGTTAGATTTGCATTGAGAAAGCGACACTAAGCTTGAATGAACAATTTGAGCATGTTAATGTCAAAGCTCTTTTACAAAGGTGCAAAGTGCAGTGTGCACTCTTTTCTTATTCTGGAGATTTTTGTGCATTTATTGCTGGCTGGTTGCTATGGTAATGTCATTGCTCATTGACGATGTGCTAAAGTTGTTTTTATTTGATTTTATTATGGCTACACTACTGTAATGTGCTTATTACATGATTGCAGTAATATTATAGCAATAACCCACGCCTGGGTGTGGGTAATGCTGGATTTACCCACGGTTGGCGTGGTTTGGTCCCGAAGCCCGAGGACCAAACAAAGACAACCGTGGGTAATCCAGCATTACCCACACCCAGGCGTGTTATTGTTATTATATTAATGACATTATTTAAGAAAAGAAACAATTACTTTTCTTAAATAATGGCATTGTATAATGCCTCTTTGCTGCCCTTCCGCAGCTGTGTGGGTTCACGGCAGTTCTGATGTACTGCGATGCCTACGCAGTACATCAGAGTTGGGCAAAAGCAACGGAGAACGCAAGATCTCCGTTGCTTGTCTCGCTATGTTAAATGGGTTTAACATAGCGAGACAAGTTTAAAAAAAAGCAACGGAGATCGCAAGATCTCCGTTGCCTTTTACACACTGTGTCGCTATGTTAAAGGAGTTTAACATAGCGAGACATCTTTAAAAAAAGCAACGGAGATCTGCGTTGCTTTTTTTAAACCTGTGTCGCTATGTTAAACTCTTTTAACATAGCGAGACAGTGTTTTATACTAACGGAAAAAGTCTGGGCGACGGACCTTTTCCGTTAGTATATTGAGGATTAACGGGCACGCTGGTTGGGCTGGCCAATCAGCGTGCACGTTTTAGAGGAGGCATTGTATAATATAGCAATAACCCACGCCTGGGTATGGGTAATGCTGGATTTACCCACGGTTGGCGTGGTTTGGTCCCGGCGAAGCCCAAGGGACCAAACAAAGACAACCGTGGGTAAATCCAGCATTACCTGCACCCAGAAGTGGGTTATTGCTATTATACAATGACATTATTTAAGAAAATAAATAATTACTTTTCTTAAATAATGGCATTGTATAATGCCTCTTTGCTGCCCTTCCGCAGCTGTCTGGTGTTCAGGCAGTTCTGATGTACTGCGCATGCCTACGCAGTACATCAGAGTTGTGCAAAAGCAACGGAGAACACAAGATCTCCGTTGCTTTTAAATCTCGCTATGTTAAATGGGTTTAACATAGCGAGACAGTTTAAAATAAGCAACGGAGATCTCCGCTGCTTATTTTAAAGCTGTCTCGCTATGTTAAACTCATTTAACATAGCGAGACAGGTTTAAAGCAACGGAGATCGCAAGATCTCCGTTGCTTTACTATTGTGTCGCTATGTTAAAGGAGTTTAACATAGCGAGACAGCTTTACAAAAGCAACGGAGATCTGCGTTGCTTTTTAAACCTGTGTCGCTATGTTAAACTCTTTTAACATAGCGAGACAGTGTTTTATACTAACGGAAAAAGTCCGGGCGACCGGACCTTTTTCCGTTAGTATATTGAGGTATTTACAACGGGCACGCTGGTTGGGCTGGCCAATCAGCGTGCACGTTTTAGAGGAGGCATTGTATAATACAATTCTACATATGGAAAGTGTCAAATTGTACATCACTTTTTCTGCAGACATGCTTTATGTAAACAAGCAGTTTGTTTGTCAAGAAACACTGTGTCCTCATAAACAGAATATTGTGGATTCTTGTTTGTGGAGTGGACGAGTGTATGGTGGTCCCTCTCTCCTCCTGTTCCATCGTGTCTGTATTAGTAGTGTTACCTGCTCTGCTGCGTAAGGGACGGTGTTTTATATAGTTGCTGTGAATAATTTTGATAACATACAATATTATGTGAGATGTTACATGTCAGCCAGAAATGAGAACAAAGACCTGCTTCAGTAATTCATGGATGGATCCTATTCCTGTGGAATTTAAATATTCTTCTCTCACTGTTTTTATTATTTCACAGAAAACTTTTTATAATGACATTAAGGATTTTTATACTCTAGTCTGTGCAGACCTAAATAACATTACTTGTGTGATAGTCTCCTAAGTAAAATGTTACAGACTTGGAAATTTGCTGTATTTATAAAAAAAATTATAATGCAGGTCAATTTAAGTATTAATCCCTGTCATGGAGAGCACCAGTCCAGTACCATGATACCTCTCAACCTGTTAATGCAAGAAATCTGGACAAAGCCTAAAATAATGGAGGGAGGGACAAAAGTCTAAAAATACGGACAGATTTTAAATATTGCTCTTATAAATGTAGAAAGTTACTAGATTAACAGGATATGTATTAGCAGCATGCATTTCCTGAAAGAGATTGTCTGAAACTCAAATGTATATCATTATTTAGCTACTTATCCATAGTGATTTGCAAACCACAAATTTTATGATGAACAGACCAAAAATATGAGGCAAAAATCTGGACATTCTTCAAAAATCTGTACAGAGCTATGATGACCTGTACAGAATGTATTGAATTTATTCCAGCACAGTTTACCTAATATATTCAAATTATCCAATGTAGTATGTTGTGTATGCTGGCTGTGGTTGCTAATATATTTGCACCTCAGACCTGCTGTCCTGTATTATGATACTGTATGATGATGTCAGTTTGTGTATGTATGTATTTTTGCACTTTGAACCAGGCCAGCCCAGTGTACAGCTTGATGTCCTACAAGACGTACATAAATTAATAATCCTAAAATGCTGTGTATCTTGTAAATGTACATTTCTTAATCTTGGCAGATTAAGAGGTATGCTGTCTGCACTTGTTTTTGTTCTTGAAAGCAATTCACCAGCTGATAGCCTCTAATCTATGGTTTGTGGTGGTGGTGTTGTGCAATTACAGAGAGAGGTAGACTGTGCAGCCTAGCCTGAGAGTGGAATGATGTCAGGCAGTGGGCCTTGTAAAAAGACCTGTGCTGTCCTGCTTCAGTTAGTCTTGGCTGGCTCCCCAGTCCCTCCTCCTGCACTCTGTTCCTTAAAATTGGACGAAGGTGTTAAATCACAACAGAGAACTTTGTGACAGGTTTACATTACAGTCCAGATCCCATAAGTGACAGGCCTGGCAGGCCAGCATATGGGAGGAAACTGGGAAGAGGCTTTTTAACAGATGTGTTGAGGTTTGACAACACAAGCCTCTTAGTTTGGGAAACATGTTATTGTACACATTGTACATGTTTGCTACAGATCTGAAAAGCAGCAGTTAAACATTCACTAGCTACTTTCCATCTTCTGTTTTCTTAACTGGATAGGGTGTCCTGAAGAATGTGTGCTGCAGCCTGCAGTCCATAATGCATTCGGAAATGAATAACATATATAACATTTCAGGTTCATTTTGGAATCTATGCACACTGTTGAGTAACTTGTGTTCTGATTTTTACGAAGTACATTCACACTAACACTATCACATGGGCCAGTTTCTGTATTGTTTGTGTAGTCTGTAGACATTATATAGTTAAAACAGAACAGCTGGTCATGGTGATGAATATGGTACATGTACATGTTGTGTTTGTATGTCCGTGCTTCTGTGTAAGCCTAATTCAGGTTTCTGTGTTGTCATGTTGTGTTTGTGTCCCACTCTCTGAGTCCCGTCTCCCAGCATGACATTTCACACCGTGCCTAGCAAGCACAGGCACAGCATATAGTCTTTCTCCGTTATGATTATGAAGAACATATGAATTATAAAAAAAATCATGCACGCATATAAATGCTGTACTAGTCTAGTGTGTGTGTGTATGTGTGTGTGAACTGTGTACTTCATTGTTGTGCTTGTCTGAGAGTGACTACTGACTAGCTGTGCTCGTCATAAAACCCTCTCCCTGTCTATTTAATGAACTTATTTGACTGAAGAGAGTACTCATACCTCTCAATCTCTTAGTGCAAGAAATCTGGACAAAGCAAGCCTACAATTTTGGGGGGAGAAAGGCTCAAAAATAGACAGATTTTAAATATTGCTCTTATAAACTTAGAAAGTTGCTAGAATGACAAGGCAATGGCATGCATTTTCTGAATGGTAACTCAAATGAATGTCATTATTTAGTGACTTCAATCCTTAGTCATTTGCCAGAAAACCACACATTTTTGAGGATCCAAAACCAAGGAGCAAAAATATGAGGCAAAAATCTGGACATTCTGTGAAAATCTGTACAGTTGAGAAATATAGATGCCAAAAACATTAGTTTTCTCTAATTTAATCATCTTACGAGTCCCAAGCCCAACTGGCTCACCTATTTCATGTTAGTTTGTCTTACACTGACTCTGGTTGCTGCAAGCCTGCATGATAGCATATTTGGATTTTACAGGACTTCACAAAATACTTCTGATGCAGCTGCACATGTAGCCCAACGTGGCTCAAGAAGCAAAAAGACCCCCAGAATCAGTGTGACCCCCATTAAGGAGTCCAATGGACAAGCAGAGATGGCTGAAGGTGAAAAAGGGAAGACCTGTTCTCAGTAATATCCAAGCCTTCTTCTAATACCTCGAACCTCTCTTGTACCTGGCTGGCATGGCGTTTCTTTTTATCATGAACAGTTACCTTCTAATACTTCTATTAAAAATATTCATCTATTCCCTCTCCTTTACTCAAACAGTAATAGTATAAATTGAGAATTGTTTTCTTTTTTTACAATTGTTAAAATATATTACTATGATTATTTAGTTACACAGCTATGTTTATTGACCTGTAATGTAAATATTTTCTATTTTTTAAATGGTTAATCTTATTGTAATGTTTGTGAAATGTGGAGCTTTTCTCCCCGGGGCTTAGCTGAAAAAGGGCTATTTCCAGCTCAGTCAGACAATCCAGTCAATACATGCAAAATAAATAAAAATGTCTCTGTTAGTAATATAATGTGGCTTAGTTTCTGCATAACTTCTGTCATACTTAGAGGGGGATAAGTATTTTTTTCTTTCATTTTACAAATAGGTCAGGTGGTGACTCAGGTCCAGGAAAAAAGAATGTCTTCTTCATTTCAAGCTGTACCAGTAGCAGTACCAACCACAAGCAGTGCAAGTGAGGAGGACCCAGTAATCATCATCACCCATGCAGAGCAATCAGAAGCAGAGACACTTAAAGATGGAAAAGGTATTGGGTGTTCTCGCTCTCTCTGTCATATATTTCTTTACTAAAAGTAATAGTAAAAGTAGTAAAATATGTGAGATAGTCAAACTGTCTTCATGCTTAGTTACAGGAGGTTTTGTGCTTATTTTACATGTCATGTTGATAAAAAAAGACTGTCTTCATTCCAAACAGCTTGGAAGATGTCATTTGATTGGCTAAGTGAGAGCAAGGTTGGGCAAGGGTATGCATTCTGTAAAGTGCGCCACTGCAACATTAGTATTGGCCATGGAGGACACAATGATCTGCACAGGCACATGGAGACAGAGAAGCACAAGACAAATGCAAAGCAGGCATCTGGAAGGAACGTGACAGATATGTTTGCCACCCAAGCAAGTATAACTCAGAAAGCAATAAGAGCTGAAGTGGATTTTATTTTCACACTTGCAGAGCACAACCTGCCCTTTAGTGCTGCAGATCATCTGCTGAAATACATGAAAAAACACTACAGTGATCATGAAGTGTTGAAGAAGGTGAGCTGTGGGGCAACTAAGTCTGCATGCATTACATACACGTGATGTCCTGGGTCCAAAATATCAAGAAGATGCAGCAGCAGTTTGTCGGAAGCAGCCTTATTGCATTTATTTAGATCAGAGCACTGACATGGAGGATAAACTCCTTGTGACTCTGGTTGGATTTGTTGACCAGAGAAAGTGTAGAAATGTTGTTCGGTTCTTAGACATGCCCAACTGTGTAGTAGGTACAGATGAAGCGATATACAACTGTCTTATGGAAACTCTTCACAGATTCAGTATTCTAGTAAATAATATGGTTGCACACTCATCAGACAATGCTACAGTCATGGTTGGTAAATACAATTCTGTACAAGTTTATATCACGTTATCGAAAGATGAAAATAGCGAACGCTATTTCATCGAACCTAAAATATCTAAACCATATAATATCGAACATTCAGAACAGCAAATGTTTTCCTTGGGAAAAAATTCACTATTCCGAAACACATACACACAACACAAGCACACCTAAAAAACATCAATACACACACACACACACACACACACACACACACACTTATAATCCTACAACTAACCCTACACTAAACTATACATACACTACTATCTATCCACTTACCTTAACCCAAACCCTAACCGTAAGGTCCGTCATTATCGCACACTCACCTAACCCGTGCCCTAACCCTAACTCACTTGACCCACCCCTAAACCTAACTCACCTAACCTGTGCCCAAACCCTAACTTACCTTACCCACGCCCTAACCCTAACTCATCTAACCCTTGCCCTAATTCTAACAACCACACAATCGCACACTTACCTGAACCTGACCCGTAAATCTCCACCACAGCGCTGAAAATAGCGAAGTCACAAAACCAGCCAACTGAATTCTTTCCCTAGGAAAGAATTTGGTGTTCTGCAGCTTCGCTATTTTTAGCGTTCGATTAAAACGGGTTGATATCAGAACATTCAAAGTTTTAAAACTTCGATGTTTTGATATAGACCCTTCTGTACTGTCATGATTAAAGACGGTCAATCCTGATCTCTTCAGTATGGGTTGCCTGTGCCATATAGCAGACCTTTACATCAAATCAGGTTTGAAAGCAATGAAATCACATGTAGAAGAGTTAATATCAGACATATAAAATCACTTTTCACATAGTGCACAGAGGCAACAGAAGCTAAAGGAATATGCATTATTTGTTGACATTGAGCCACTTATCTGGCATACCCCCACTCATTGGCTAAGTCTTCATAAAGTTATAAAGTGAATATTGGACCTGTGGCCTGCACTTTTGTCATACTTCCAATTGTAAGAGCCCTGGTCACACAGAATAGACCTCATAACAGAATGGCTGAATAGTCATGAGGTAAAACTGGTATTCCTTTTTCTGAAGTACGCTATGGAGTCTCTCCTTAAGTTCAATGTGCAATTGCAGGCCAAAAGCATTCAACTTTTAACTCTGCACATTGATATCACACATCATAGACAGGTTTATGCAACCAGGTTATTGAAGCCACATGCTGCTGTACAATTTCTAGATAATATCAGTACCACCAGTAATTCTTTTTTTGAGGATAATATTATTTTGCAGCAGCAATACCTTCATGTTGGATCTGATGTTGAAAAATATCTGCATGACAATAGTGATGACATAAGTACTGTTAGTGAGTACACCTTTTATAATCAAGTAAAAGCATTTTATGTTGCAGTCCTGCTGAAAATGAAAAAAACATTTGCCTGTTGGTGATGCCATACTGCAAAATATTGCCAGTGTATTGGACCCTTCTTTGAAATTGGATCTTGACATTTAAGTTACAACAAACACTGCAACTCATGTAGGACTTTGCAAGTCATGGGAACAGCGTTCTCAACTTAAGACTGAGCTTGGCATATATCAAGTTTATATCAAGTTAACATCAAGCTGCCACAGCAACAGCACAGCCGGGAATCTGAAACAGATAAATGTTTCCTCAAGTACTGGTCAACAGTCCTAAAAAGCCCTGAAGCAGAATGAATACCTCTCTTTAAGCAGCTCATTTTAACGCTGCTTTGTTTGCCACATTCGAATAGTGAACCTGAGCGAGCATTCAGCATAGTGAGAAAAGTTAAAACAGAGCTGAGACAGCCATTACATGCGAAAACACTTAACTCATTGCTAGCAATCAAAATGAATGAGGACAGTGACTGTTTTTCTGTGGAAGTCCCACCACACATTCTACAAGCAGCAAAAAGGGCAACTTTAGTGTACAGTAGAGAACGTACCCTCCAGGCCCAGGGCCAGGCAGCACAGCCAGACCCAGAAGGGTCACGGCCAGAGGCCATCAGTGCAGAAGGTGAAGAAGAGCAAGAGGAGGAAAGTAATCCATGATCTGCTGTGAGTGTGAGTGTGAGTCACAGTCTCATCTCACTGTCTCACAGATCATGGATTGCTTCCACTTGCTCTGTGACTTGACTATTTTAAAAAGAAATGGTTGGTTATTTAATTTGAATTGGTTGATATTTTTATTTCATTTTTTAAGTGTGTGCGGTTATTTTTAATTGGGTTGCTATTTTTATTTAATTTTAAGTTTGTGCCTGTGGGGTTATTTATTTTGAATTGGTGGTTTGCTGCTATTTCTATTTCTTAAATTTCATTTTAAGTCTGTGTGTGTGAGCTGCTAGCCTGTGACTGAGATAATTTTGTATTTACTTAGTTAACAGGTAAAAATTTAATTTGTCATTTTGTATTTATTTAAGTTTTATTTTATACAAGTTAATCTTATTCTTATTTCATTTTGATTTATTTAAATTTTAACACCACTACCTCCACTACTTGTTAGAATTTTGTTTGTTTTATAATTGTGTAGTAGCAGTAACTACGTAAGTAGACTAGTTAGTTAGTAGTACAAGACAGTAAATTTTATTTTTATTTATATAAAGAGAACTTTATTTTAGGTTTTAGTTTTATAGAAGTTCAAATGTCATTGTAATTTGTTCAGTGTTATTTTTCTAAAAGAATATTGTATTTTAGTTTTGCAAATTTGCACAAGTTCAAATATTAATATAAATAAAACAGTATTGTTCTTACTTTGTGTTTCACTTTCATGATCATATTTAGGTTGTCTGTTCTTCAGATTCCATTTAAAAATTGGCCCAATACTTGTTACAATTTGTTTGTTTTATCATTGTCTACTGTGTAGCAGTAAAGTAAGTAGACTAGTTAGTACAAGACAGTAAATGTTATTTTTATTTATATAGAGAACTTTATTTTAGATTTTAGTTTTATACAAGTTCAAATGTCACTGTAATTTGTTCAGTGTTATTTTTCTAAAAGAATATTGTATTTTAGTTTTGCAAATTTGCACAAGTTCAAATACTAATATATATAAAACACTAATGTTCTTATTTTGTGTTTCATGATCATATTTTGGTTGTCTGTTCTTCAATTTGCATTTAAAAGTTGGTATCCCACAATTCCACTGGGGTGGGTGGGGCTAAATAATTATGTATGCAAATTGTATATTAATCAGCGTACAGATTTGTACCTATTTTTCATGGGCTTTGTCCAGATTTTTGATGTTTCCAGGTTGAGAGGTATGGTAGGGAGAGACTGAACCGTGATCATCTGGAATTTTGTTTGACAAATTTGTTTAGGATGCTGAGGTCTAAAATTGGCCTCCAGTCCCCTGTCTTTTTTGGCACTAAAAAGAACCTCGAGTAAAATTCAGATCCTATTTGGTCTGGTGGGACTGTTTGGATGGTTCTTTTTAAGAGTGGCTTCTGAATTTCTTGAGCTGCTGCTTTCCTTGAACTGGGTGGAACATCGGGATTGTGCCTTAACGGCCTCAGGCAAGTAGTGAGGGGTATATGATAACCTCTGGTCATTATTGTCTGCACCCAAGAATCTGTGGTTATCATTCACCAGGCAAGGTGGTGCAGACAAAATGTCCCCCGACTGCTTCCAGAGGTAAGCAATCGGGCCGCTCTTCAGGAGCGCTGATAGGGCTGTCCAGAGAATGAATCTCTGGATCCCTGATTACGTGGACCCCTTCTGCCTCTGTAGGGGCATCTTCCAAATGAGTTTTCCCCTCTCCCCCGGGGGAGGGTAAACTCGGCACGTGTGTCACGAAAAGTACCCTGGGACTTCTTGTGCCACATCTTTCCACTCCTCTGATTCCTAGAGTAGGATCGTTGGGGGGGGGGGGGAGGTACGCTCACGGCAGACTGGGTCTTGCCATCCTTTTCACACCTGGCTAATGTGTCTTTCACTTTCGGGCCAAAGAAAGAAGAAGCGTCCACTGGAACGTTGAAAAAGGAAGACTTAAAAGGGTCCACAAAATCACAAAGGTGCATCCAGGTGTGACGTCTCATGACAATGCATGCACTGGCCGCTCTAGCCGCCCCTTTGGTAGTGTGAGAGGTCAACTGCATGGACGAGTTAGATATAGATTCCAGGGTTGCAAGCTGCAAGGTGACTTTGTCACACATTTTGTCAGAGATTGCTCCTGCTAAAGTTCCAGAGAGTTCCGAGATTAGGTCTCTCTGAAGCCTGGTAAAGTGTACCAAGTAATTCAAGGACCGGTTGATGAAGAAAACACTTGCTTCCCTAGCCTGTCATTCAGCAGAGACTCCCTGTTCGGGGCGATGGACAGCATGACTCTCTTCTGGGAGCTCTTTCTTAGTGGCCGCAGCCACCACCATAGAGTTTACCAGTAAGCCTTTAGACCAATATGGACTGCCTTCTGGCGGGGAAAGAATTTTGACTGGTCTCCGGGGGATTGGTTCAACAGTGTCAGAACTCTTTCAGGCACACTGCACTATGAGCTGAACTAGTTCATCTGCAGGCGGGGTCACCCAAGATGTAGAGGGTCGAGCACGAAAACCCTGCAAGAATACAGACTCCTCAAAGGAGGGGTTGGTGGCCTTCCAGCCTCCCCTCTGTTTTAAAATTTCCAGTATATCTCCAAAGGGGACCATGGGGACCCCTCCCCCTCATTGTAGTCTGTATCTTCAGTAAGGGATTCTACAGGGTTGTCCACATGCTTCCTCTTGCACGATCTCTTACATGGTACCTCCTTAGCGGGGACATCTGAGGACGACTCCGAAGAAAGGGTGCCCTGCGGTAGTGTATCTTGAGGCTCTTGTGCTCGACTTCCCAGTATGGAGGATTGTGTCAACTGTGGTCCAGAGGGAGGATATACATGGTACTCCAACCATGAGGCAACCAGATGTGTACCTGCAGAGGCAAGGACCCTCTCCATCACTTGGAAAGCAGACCTGCCCGAAGAGGGATGAGAGCCCGGAATCTAGAAAGACAACCTCAGAAACAGGGTCACACCCTGCTCCTATGTGCCCACCCCCAGGGAAGGAGCACCAAGACGACTTGGTGCTGCCAAGACAACCGGAGCCGTATGTAGACGGCACCACAGAAAAAATAGGTGGTGTACAAGGAGTCATTGTGCCGACAGCACAGTCATGATCCCGGGACTGGCTCGGCTCCGAGTGAGATAGTGGCCAAAGGGCAAGCTCTGGAGCCATGGTGAGGTCTACCAATGGAACCGAAGCAGCTGGCACCAGGATAGGCTTCAATGTCAGGGGCTTCTCTACCTCCCAGGAGGTCAAATGAGGAGTATATATTGGAGTCTGTAGAGAAAATCCCTTGGCTCTGGTCCTGAGGGAGCTGATCCACAAGTCTCACCACATCGAATTCCAAAAGGCTCCTGCATGAGTGGGTTGATATCCCTGATGGAGAGTCAGGTCGCTCCAAGAAGGGGCTGCACAGTTGCCCAAAAAAGGGATCTACTGTGGGGGAATATCAAGTCCAAGGAGCTGTTTCACCTTTCGGCACCATGGTAGCAAGACTAGCAATATGTACAGGGAGGGGGGGAAGTGACTGGGGTTGGGAGTACTATTTTTGGTGCCAAAAGGGAGGTCAGAACTGTAGCAGAAGTTAAGGACATGCACGGTTCAGTGATCATGACTGATATCATGATTAGTGCTAGAGACAACATTCCGGAGGACGGTACCGAGCTGGTTAGTTGAGGTCCTGGAACTAAAGACGGCACTGTAGAGGGGTTTTGAGGCCCTGGTGCCAAGGTTGTTGGAGCCAATTTTGGGAATTTAGCCTTTGGTTCAGAAGATCTTGAGTCAGTGCCATGGCAGGAAGTAGGAACAGAATGGCTCCTCCATTTATGTCCTTTTTTAGGAGGGGGAGAGCCCTGTGACCCAGAAATAGCCTCAGAAAAAGGAGTTTTCAAAAGACCCTTAATGATTAACTTATTTTTCCTCTCATTTAAAGTGCGGAAGTTAAAGCCTTTACAAATGTTGCACGGCAGTTTAACAGACAAATGCAGAACACCCAGGCAGTAAACACAAGACAGATGGGTGTCAGAGTTTGGCATTTTCCTATTACATTGGTCGCACTGTTTAAAACCTATTGTTCCCTTTTTATCAGACACAGTGGAACAATGTTTTTTAACAGCAGTATAACACCAAAAAAAAAAAAAAAAAAAAAAAAAAACTGAGAACATCAGTTGAACAAACCAGAACAGGGAAATATAAAACATCAATAAAATGTTGGTTTTAGTTTTTTTTTTTTTTTTTTTTTTTTTTTTTTTATTAATAACAGATTTCAAAGGGAAAGAACAATAGAGAAAAGGGGAATACTAGCAATGGTAATAAAAATTACCTCAAGAGGTAAGAGAGTCTGAGGAAAAGAAAGGCCTGCACCAGGGATGGTACGAAGAGGACCAAATCTGGTAAGAAAAATGGAAAGAGGCACTCAAGTATGAAAACAATAGCAACTAATAAATAAAGGGTAAATTATTATTAGTCAAAGCAGAAAAACTCCAAAAAGTTTTGAAGTAAAGAATTCTAAATGACTTAGCTGATAGCTGACTTGACACATCTTGATATCTAAGTGGCAAACGAGATCTGAGGTAACAGGAAGAGGGGCACTATGGGTAAGCTTAGCTCGAGAGTTTTTTGGCTGGCACGAGCTTGTTATAAAGGCTGACTCAGTTCCGAGGACGGAACAGATACCCATCAGTAATGAATGAATAAAGATTAACAACATCAGATTGCTCTTTCCGAAATGTTTTTTCATTAACAGGACTTTTCCTGCTGTAAGCCATGCTTATCCAGAGAAAACCAGTTTTCAGCATGCTGAAATATTCTTTAATTGACAGGATAGTTGCAATTTTTTTCTGCTGTGTTAGCCATTTCCCTTTAGCTTCAATATCTGTGTATATTCAACTGTTTAGGATATTACAAGCCTCTGTTGTTAATACTATTTGTTACAAAAACATTCAGAAGTATAATATTTTTGTTTAACACAAGCACATTTTGTTAAGCCAATGCATCACATGCTATTTCTGTTACTGTGAAGGAAAATCAGTTTTTTATATATATATATATATATATATATATATATATATATATATATATATATATATATATATATGGGTCTACTTCATCTGATAGAAAGATAGAAAGACCATTTGATCAAAATTTAATTTGATCGAAAACCAATATTCAAGGCAAACAACAGGGATTTGTCCCCCTCCCCAATGTCGTGCGACCCTGGAGTTGGTATATATAGTTAGGGTGGGGTGGGGCCCCCCACCTATTTTTGTTTAAAATCTGTACTTTTTGTTTTATTTTCTTCTTTTAAAGGAAACTAGGTGGGGGACTTCGCCCCCCTAACTATACATATTAACGACATTGGGGAGGGGGACAAATCCCTGTTATTTGCCTTTTTGATCAAATGAAATTTCGATCAAATGGGTTTAGGTCAAATGGTCTTTCGATCAAATGAAGTAGACACACACACATACATATATATATATATATATATATATATGTATTTTTTTTTCTTTTTTCTATCAAATACATGTTATTGCTATGAGGGGAAACATGCTTATATAATTTTATCAGTGCTCCTACTTGAGATGGGTCCTGTCCTGCATTTAGGCACCAATTAGAAAATTATTTCCATTTGGCTAAATTGCCATCACCACCACCTGTTACACATCCCCAGAAAAAAAGGTGCCTAAAAGGGATCAAAAAACCTATCATTCACACAGTTAAACTGAGATTTTGAATGTCGGGATGATTTAAAGACAGTGTCTCATGTCAGCAAGTCCAATCTGTGAGGAACTTTTTGTGAATTACCCTTAGCCAGTTGAGTGAGTAAGGAGAACTAGTGTTGTCTGGGCCAAAAGGAAGCCACCAGTAACATCTTTAGTAAGCCCTTCATGATCTTTTGAAGGCCTTTAGAAATTAGAAGAAAGGATGGAAAGTATAAAACAAAATCCCAGTTCAGGGAAATGGAAATGCATCTGTTCTCCAGGCGTTTTTCCAAAGATTCTCAGAACAAACAGAACTGTCTGATCAGATAAGAGTCAATCTTTTGCAGAGCTCCCCACTGGTGGATTATCTGCAGTAAATCCTCTGTGCCTAGCATCCATTTGTGAGGGTCTATCCCGGATTTGCTAAAAGAATCTGCAACAACATTCGGTTCTGATAGAAAGTATGCTATGTTGAACTGCTATGTCCCGGGCAATCATGGCTAGTCTGCAAACAGGGTAAGACCCCCAACCCATTTTTTTAGTTTCTCACATCACTGTGGTGTTGTCTGTTATCACCAACAGATCTTCTGGCAACCAAAGTTGACTGCTTTCTGGGCATTTTTGAGGGCCATCATTTCTTTTAGGTTTACATGTTTGTGTCTGTTTTGTGGCTTCCAAATACATGCAACCTCAACACTTTCAGAAACAGTCCACAGGCAAAGTTTGAGGTGTCTGTACTCACAGAGAGAAGGGTTGGGGTGAGGTGAAAAGAGAACTCCTGAATTTACGAAGACTTGACTGTCTTACCAAAGGAGTTTTTTTCCACAAAACTGAGCACATGGATTGGAAAGGACAGAAGAAGGATCATAGGAAGTTACTAGGCTACTGGCCCTAAGGCCTTTACAAGCCTAGCCAAGATATAAGTGACAAGTCAGCACCCAATGCCCCTGTCCAGCAGGGACACAGGTGGAATCCCAGGGGTGCATTTTCTGTTCCCCATCCAGTTATCCAGGTTGCTCTTAAAAAGGTGCTGGTCCCAAGAGATTTGAGAAATTAAAAGTTATGTACTCACCATAACTAACATCTGTGTTGTCCATTTTCATTGCAGGTGCCTGGAGAGGTACATACCAAAGGGTGCACATTGTATTTGATTACTGGTCTGATGAGGGCTGTTGCTGGATGTGGATTCCCTCTCCCTAATAACATGTGCCCTATCCGTTTGGTGACGTAGAGGTGTATGCCCAATTTTTATGAGTATATCTATAATACCCGTGTGGGGTATTGTGCCAAATGCCTTGGTAAGGTTCATGGTATGTGGTATGCACTGACTTAGCCTCATCCATGGCCTTGTGACTTTCTCAAAAAAGTCCACCAGATTAAACAGGCAGGACCTGCCCTTGATGAAGCCGAACAAGGTTAGGTCTAGAGTCTGGAAAATCCTTTGGTAATCCTTTCCATACCCTTGCATATGAGATTTATGGCTTGGTAGTTTTCTGGGTACATTGATGGTCCCCCTTGTGCAGAGGGATTGACTGTTGCTGTCCTGCACTCTACTGGGACAAAGCCTGTCTGGAGACTGCAGTTAAATAGAGATCTGAGTGGGTCTGCTAGATCATGTTTCAAGCTATTTAACAGGCACCCTGGGATTCCATCAGGTCCCATTTATGCAGTGACGACCTGTTCTTTTGTGATAACAGGCAAAGGAATAGTAGGGGATATTTCACATGGGAGACATGCAGGTGGTTGGTGTGAAAGAGCAAGATGCGGAGGACAGGAAAAATGGAAACAGATGATCTGCTGTGGCAATCCCTAATGGGAACAGCCGAAAGAAGAAGTGACTGGAAGTGATGAGGGGTGTAATTTGAGCTGAATTTATCAGCCAGTAGGTTTGATACTTCTTCTGGCTGAGTAAAGGTAGTACCATCACCAGCACCACGACAACCCCCCAATTTCCCATTCCAATAACTCAATTTCTCTCTTCAACCCGTCCTTACAACACTCATCAAAAGACTGTTAGGAAAACTTAAACCTTGCTCTACCTCAGCAGACAACCTCCCGCCTGACTACCTTAAATTAGCAGCCAAATCCATTGCATACCCCCCCCCCCCCCAATCAGTATTCTTATCAAGAAATCCATCTCTGAATCTACAGTTCCCAACATCTGGAAAATGTCACATATACTTCGTATTCACAAAGGGGGAAACTATACTGAGCTAATTTCCGACCTAAAGTCATCCTATCTCCCATCTCCAAAATATTGGGGAAATGCATACACCAACAGCTAATGAAATTTGTACTACACAACAACCTCCTTACTCAGGCAGGTGTCTTCTGTCCAGGCCACAGCACTTCTACTGGCCTCCTATCCTTCATCAAAACAGTAAATAGAGCCAGAGGTGCCAGTAACCTTGTATCAGCACTATTTCTAAACCTATTTAAAGCCTTTGACACAGTCTCACACACCAAACTCCTGGCTAGACTTGCCAATGTGGGGACTTGCATCTCCCTCTCTACAGTGGTTTTGTAGCTACCTAAACAATAGAAAACAAGTGGTGAAATGGTCAAACATCTTATCTCCCTTTCTTCACACGACCATAGGTGCCCCTCAAGGTTCCATCCTTGGCCTTTTACTTTAGTTTTACTAACAACCTATACATTTCCTCTTCAAAGGAAACACTCATACAATACGTGAATGACTCTACTATTACCTGTGCCTCTCCCATACTTCAGCTGCTCTCCATCACTCAACAAACTTTTACCTCAGTTGAAACTTGGCTCTCACTCTAGCTCTCAGCTTTTTCTTAACCCTAACCCCCCCCCCAAAAAAAAAACTTCTTACTTTTTATTCCTAAAAATCACTCACTCGACACTAACCAGTTCAAAATCCTTTCTGCGGACAACACTACTATTGATGTAGTCCCCCACACTAAACTACTAAGAGTTGTTATAGACAGTTAACTTAAGTTTGACCTCCATATCCAACATAACATCAAGAAAACCCACCAGAAACTAGGCATCCTCTATAGGAACAAACACTTCCTGAATACAACCAGAGTAACTCTTGTCAAAACATTCCTCCTGCCCTCTCTACTATATGGTGCCACAATTCTCACTAACCTACAGTCCATCAAAACTAAAACAGAATGCTGCTACAACAAAGTGGCCAAACTTGCCACTAACACAAGAAGAGTTTTCACCACAGCAAAGCATTTATATGCTGAAATGGCCTGAACTCCCTAATCACCTCCATTATGCCCAGCTCTTATCCCTACATAACATCATTTATAAACCTTTAGCATGCCCAGCCCTTAGTCATATAATGAATCAATACATCCCAATAGAACACTGAGGTCTGACGACAAAAAAAAAAATATCAGTTTCAAATCCTTCAAAACTACCAGGGAAAAGCTTATATTCTCATGCAGTAGCTAAAGTCTGGAATTCTCTCCCCCTAACCACAAGAATGACTACTAACCTGCCTGCCTTCAAATCCTCCATAAAACAACATCTATACAGTACATGGAAATGCTCCTATTCTACTCCTGGCTAACATACTTTGAAATTTTCATCCCTGGCTGCTCTATTTCTGTCTAATCCTGCAAAGACATTCTTAATCCCTAACTGATGCACCTTCTTGTACGTTACACACACACACACACACACACACACACACACACACACACACACACCTTCTTCTAATTACCCTTTCTTCTCTAAATACTCTCAACTAACCTTTGTGTGACTCACCTGTTCAGACTCTTCCCTCATCTCTTTCACTTTTATACCACAATGTAATGGCTACTCAACAACATATTATAAAAATATCTGAATGAAGCCGGTACTACCCTATGTGGAAAACTATGGGTAAATGTGTAGTTCCTATCCACTATTTTACGGTAAGTAGAACTTAATATATGATTGTACATAGATGGTTAATTGTATTACTAAGTATTGGAAGGTTTTAATCTGTTTCTGATGTATGTACCTTGAAGTTTGTAACTTTGGAGCTTTTCTCCTGGGGCCTCCACTGAAAATGGGTACATCTGTCCCAGATGAACGTTCCTGGTAAACAAATGTCAAATAAATTCTTCCTCAACGCATGGGTTCAGATCTGATCCTCTGATTTGACTTGGCCACATATTCCAGACTTCAGATCCAGGTCTCAAGCTCCTCCCTCTACCCATAATGTTCTGTCCCATCCCAATTACCTCAGATTGAGTTTGTTGCCATATATCCTTATAGTTAAACAGAGACATGTATAGCTGATAGACAAAGGAAGGTTCCCAACACAGTCCAATAGGTCCCGCCAGAAAAAACTGATGGGGGATGGATTGGAGGGAACTTGAGGAAGAATGAAAACAGACAACACAGATGGCTAATTATGGCAAGTATATAACCTTTCAAATAGGATGTTATCCTTTTCATTCTTCTAACTCCCTAGCTACAATGATCTTGGGTGGCCCTCATAAAAAGATATTCTGGAGTACCACTGAACCAAAGGTGGCTCTGTTTCTAGAAATAATATCCAATTTGTAATGAGCAACAAAGGTATGAGGACTGGACCATGTAGCTGCAGTGCAAATATCATCAATAGATGTTCTTGACCAAAAGGCAGATGCAGCAAATAATCTAGATGAATGAGCCTTGGGAGGTTTAGATAAAGTCATGCCTTATTGAAAATAAATCCAAGAAATACAGTCTGTAACCCATTTGGCTAAAGTGACTTTAGACACTTGACAACCCGGCTTTTTTGGTGAAAAAGAAACAAACAGTTGATCTTATTTTCTAATTTGTTTTGTTCTGTGAAGATAAAAATATAACTGTCTGTGTACATCAAGGAAATGCAGCATATACTCTCCTTTATTCGAAAAATTTAGAAAGAAAACTGGTAAGTGAATGGATTGGTTAATATTACTCTCAGAAGCCACTTTAGGAAAAAAGGAAGCGTTAGTCAGTAAGGAAACCCTATCTTAATGAAAAATGATGTAAGGTGTTTTTGAAGAAAGAGCCTGGAGTTCAGATATTCTGCTTGCAGAACTAATGGCTACTAAGAAGACTGTTTTACATGAAAGGAATTTTAAAACAGTTTTATTTGAAGTTTCAAAAGGTTTCTAAGTTAAACCTTACAGCACAAATATCATATCCCAAGGTGGTGAAGGATCCTTTATCGGAGGCCTAGAAGAAAAAATACCTTTCAGGAAAGCTTTGCATAATTTAGACAAAGCCAGGGAAAATTTCTCTTCCCTGTGTGAAAATTAGAAATTGCTACCAGTTGAAGTTTAATTGTAGAGAAATGTGCTCCTCCTTTAAAAAAGAGTTGCCAAAAACTGAAGAATAGCAGAAACTGGGGCAGAGAAAGGGTCAAGTTCATTATTCAAAGCCAAAAGGGAGAATCTTTTCCATTTGCTCTTGTATACTTTTTTGGTAGATTCTTTTTGAGAAGCCAAAATAGTGTCAGATACAAGGGAAGAGAGCCTGGGCTGTTAAACCATTATTTGAAGTGGAGAAACCATGCAGTTGGTTTGAGGGCCTGTGTGTTGGGATGTTGGATCCCTGATGGATGAGAGACGCGATCCGGAGTTGGCTCCAGTATCCATGGAGGATAAGAAGATGAGATTGTTGGAAGGGGAACCATACTTGCCGAGCCCAGAAAGGGGCAATAAGGATTACTGAGCTCTTCAGCCAACTTGCTTTCTGTAGAAATTTTGTTATCAAGGGGAGAGGGGGATAAGCATAAAGGATACTGAAGGGCCAAGAGTGAACTAGAGCGTCTCTTGGTGACTCCCCCTGAGGGGGGAAAACAGCAAAGTACTTGCTGCTCTTTTTGCTGTGGAGAGTGGCAAAGAGGTCACACCAAGGTTGGCCACAATGGTGGAAGATCATTTTCACTACAGACTGACTGAGAGACCACTCATGAAGCATCATACTGGACTAGCTTAGTTTGCCTGCTAGTATGTTGTTTCCCCCAGAATGTGTGTCACAAACAGAAAGCGAAAGCGGTCTGATAAGATCGCCCATTTCCATACTCTCACTGCCTCTCTGCAGAGGAGATAAGATAGAGTTCCTCCTTGTTTGTTGATGTACCAGACTAAAGACATACTGTTCTTCTGAACTGCAATAGTCAGTAGGGGGAGAGCATCACGAAAGGCCAACCTGCATGAATATCATCTGATTGGATCCAATGGATGTATTGCAGTATGTCTGACTGCAAAATATAGGGGTTGATGCAGAATGGACCACTGCACAGCCAAGGTCCACCGGAGAACACGCATAGAAAAATGTGCCAAAGGAAGCACTACAATGGTTGCTGCCAAGGAACATAAGCTTGAAGTACTGATCTTGCCGAAGGAGATGGATAGGAAAGAAAATGATGAACCTGACTTCTAATAGTAGAAATGCAATGAGAAGGTAGAGATGCTACCTGTGCTGTCTCATCCAAAAGTGTAACAGTGAACTCCAAGCTCTGGTCCGGTCTTAGGTTTGACTTGGCATAGTTTATTGTTATACCCAATGACTTGCAAATCTGGAGCAAATAGTCCCTGACATGTAGAAGGAGATGCCTGGAGGGGGTGGTGAGGAGCCAGTCATCTAGATATGGAAACACTCTAAAATTCTTTTAGTCTCAAGTGAGCTGCCACCACTACCATATATTTGGTAAACACCCTGGGGGCTGTGGTGAGTCCAAAGGGCAAGACTCTGAGCTAGAAATGACCGACTCCCAGCCAAAAGCGTAGGCATCTTCAGGAGTGACTACTTTGATATGAAAGCATGTGTCCTGAAGATCTATCAAGCACATCCAATTGTCCTTGTGAAGAAAGGTAGGCTGGACTGTAATGTGACCATTCGGCACTTTGATTTCTTCATGTACTGATTCATACTGCTTAGATCCAAATGGATCTGAGGTCCCCTGTTTTCTTGGGCACTAAAAAGAAGCATGATTAAGTTCTGAATCCTATTTGGTATGGTGAGACCTTCTGGATGAGTCTTTTTTCTAGCAGCTTTTGGATTTCTTGTACTGCTGCCTTCCTTTGACTGGGCAGAATATTGGGAAGCTTCTTCCTTTTGGAGGACGGGGGGGGGGTAGGAAAAATGGTATGTAATAACTTCTGGATAGTATTCTTAGCACCCATGAATCTTGTGTTATACTTGCCCAGACGTCTGGGTGCAAGGACAATTGACCCGCGACTGCCTCCAGGCAGTACTTCAGGACCACTGAAAGGGCCTGTCTGGAATAGAGTCCCTGAAAAGTACAGTTTTGTACCTACCATAAATGTAGATGTTCGAAGATCCACATTGCTGCAGTCCTTACACTTGGGTAGTCCGCTGTCCTCGGTCGGCCCGAATATCAAAGTATAAGGCTGACGTCGGTCAAGGCGCATTTGACTGACATCAGGACGTCAGGGTACAAATGCGCATGACCGACGTCATATCCTCAGTCTTTTCTTGCCCCAGATGTCAGAAGACCCTAAAAATAAAGGTCAAAACCAAAAGACAGCAAACAAACATCCAAGCACCCTTGCCCTAATTATATGTACAAAATATACACTATATACACAATATGTACAACTCAACCCACACAACCACCTCTAACTACAGAGGGAAGGAGGGAGGGTAAATTGGACTGCAGCAATGTGGATCTTCGAACATCTACATTTATGGTAGGTACAAAACTGTACTATGTTCTTCATCTCCCATTGCTGCAGTCCTTACACTTGGGTAGAATCCCAAAGCAGAGGTATGGGAGGATGGCCAAACTATAAGGAAGCAGGAGCTGCCAAAATGCCCTGCAAAACAGCAGTGGCAAAACCAGCCCTGGATTTAGAGTAAAGTGGCAGGTGATAATGCCTAGAGAAAGTATGCACTGAACTCCAAGTAGCTGCCTCCAAAATATCCTTGGTTGCCACCCCCCTCAAAAAAGCTGTCAAAGTGGCAGTAGCTCTAGTGGAATGAGGCCTAATCCCGGCTGGAATCTCCTTGCCATGATGGGAATAACAGAAAGCAATGCAAAACCCAATCCACTTAGAAATAGTTTGTTTTGACACAGGCTTGCCCTGAGAACTCAAAGCAAAAGAAACAAATAACTGCTGAGACTGCCTGAACCCTTTAGTTCTGTCCAAATAATATCGCAACTGCCTGTGTACATCTAAAGTGTGCAAAATCTTTTCCCCTTTATTTTGGGGATTTGCATAAAAAGTAGGCAAATGAATAGTCTGGTTTAAAGCCACACTAGAAACCACTTTAGGCATAAAGGAAGGATTAGTACGTAAAGATACCCTATCCTTATGGAAAATTAAGAAAGGCTCAACCGCCATAAGGGCCTGCAATTCAGAAACCCTTCTTGCAGAGGTAATTGCCAACAAAAAAGCAGTCTTCCATGATAAATATTTCAACTCAGAAGTAGCTGCAGGCTCAAAAGGTTGTAGAGTGAGTTTCTCCAACACAAAATTGAGATTCCAAGCAGGAGTAGGAGCTCTTCGTGGGGTCTTATATTCTTTGCCCCTCTAAGAAATTGCTTGAACAAAGGATGAGAAAACAATGGTGGGTCACAATCATAGTGAGCTGAAATTGCTGCAGCATGAACCTTAATAGAAGAGAAAGACAAACCTTTGTCCAGTAACTCAGTAAGATATTGAAGAGCCACACTCAAATTAGGCTCAGAAACATCAAAATCTTTTGCTGTACTCCAAAATAAAAATCTCTTCCATTTATCTGCGTACACTTTCCTTGTACTAGGCCTTCTAGCTTCCAAAATCACATTCAAAACTTGTTGTGGAAGTTGAGACCTTCTATGGTTCAAAACAGAATATGCCAGGCTGTTAGGTGAAGAGAGTGAAGTTTGACATTGAGCAAATGGCTGTCCTCCTGTGACAACAGGTGTGGAATCGAAGGCAAAGGCCATGGAGGCTTCCGTACCAGACTTCTCAGTAATGGGTACCAGTGCTGTCGAGGCCAATCTGGAGCTATTAAAATCATCCTTGGCTTGTCCTGTCTGACCTTTAGAAGTACCTTTGGGAGGAGAGGCAGAGGTGGAAAGGCATACACATGAAGATTGCTCCAATTGAAAGAAAGAGCATCCACTTTCCAAGCTGTGGGATGAAACCTTTTGTGCAAAACTTTGGCAGCTGATGGTTTAGTGGAGAAGCGAACAGATCTATGTCTGGAGTTCCCCATGACACTGTCAATTTCTGAAATACATGAGGATCCAATTTCCACTCGTGGGGATCCATAATTGCCTGCTCAACACATCTGCTAAGGAGTTCTGTGCTCCTGGCAGAAACCTTGCCTGAAGATTGAGCTGTAAACTGAGAGCAGTCTCCCACAAAATCATTGCTTGCCTGCATAGAGGATAAGAATGCGTTCCCCTTGCTTGTTGATGTACCACATGACAGTTGTGTTGTCTGTTAGAATCAACACCTGCCCTGGAAGAAGTAAATCCTTGAAAGCTATTAATGCAAACTGGACTGCTAACATCTCTTTCAGGTTGATATGTAGATGTTGTAGTCTGGCAGGCCACTTGTCTTGTATCCACTTTCCATTTAGATGAGCTCCCCAAGCTTTGTCTGAGGCATCTGTCGTTAAAATCTGACTCGCCTCTGGCCGGGTCACAGAGAGTCCCTTGTTTAGGTGACATTCCTGAGCCCACCACAAAAATTCCTTTTGAATGCAAGGTATTATTTGAATGACAGTGTCCAGATATTGGCAGTGCTGTGTCCATACATTTTTGAGATACCATTGCAGCTTCCTCATATGCAGTTTGGCATTGGGAAGCACCAGAATACAAGATGCCATGAACCCTAAGGCTTGAAGGACTGTCCTTGCAGTCAGCCCGGACTGATGAGATAGTTGATGGAAGTAAAGGGATAGACTCTTTTGTTTGTCCGGGGTTAAAAAGGCCATCTGGGATGCTGTATACAGTCTCACACCCAGAAAGCACATGTCCTGAGAGGGTACTAGACTGGACTTTATTTCGTTCACAGAATACCCCAGGCATCTTAGCACTGCTATCACATATTCCAAATGATGAAGAAGCTCTTCCCTTCCTTGAGCCAGAATCAGGCAGTCGTCCAAATAAGGATAGATCTGTACTCCTTTTACCTGAAGAAAGCTATCACTGGAGCCAGAACTTTCGTGAACACTCTGGGCGCAGTAGATAAGCCAAAGGGCAATGCAGAGAACTGATAGTGAGAAGTCCCAGCTCGAAAACGCAGATACTTCCTGCAACTTAGTCTGATAGGAACATGAAGGTAAGCCTCCTTGAGATCCAAAGTTACCATCCAATGATCTTTGCCCAGCAGAGGTAAAAGCTGCCGTAACGTCAACATTTTGAACTTGGGAATGTCCAGGTAAGTGTTGAGGGTAGATAAATCCAAAATTGGTCTCCACGTGTTCCCCTTCTTTGGTACTAGGAACAGGCGAGAATAAAATCCTAGGCCCACTTCTGGCATAGGGACCGGCTGTATGGCCCCTATTTGGAGTAACAGAGAAACTTGCTTGTGAGCCTCTATTCTTTGTTGAGGAGGAACGTCTGGCATGCCTTTGAAAGGAGGCAAGGTATGGAAATAAAACCTGTAACCGTGGTGTATGATATCCAATACCCATCTGTCTTGGGTAATTAAACTCCAATTTTCTTTGAAAAGTGCCAACCTTCCTCCCAAAGGTGCTGCCAGACGAGAAGGCTCTGGCAGCTGAAAAGGTAGGTCATTGGGTCTGTTTACGAAAGGACTGACCCCTGCCCTCACCGAAGACTGTGCAGGAGAACTCCCTGTTCTAGGCCTGAAAGAGCCCTGAGCTCTACCCTACCACGTCTAGATCTACCCCTAGACTGGGAATCATAAGAAGGATCGTCCACCCCTTAGTAGGCCAATTTCTACTAAACTTTGGAGGCTGGACCTGCAAAAATCTTTAACAGTCTGCATAGACTTAGCCTTGTCTTCCATTTTCTTTAAAACTGCCTCAACAGGAGGACCAAACAACACGTCAGATTGTAAAGGAGCATCTAAAATCCTTGTTTTAACATGTTCAGATAAATTTTGATCCCTCATCCAGGCGTGCCTGCGAAGAACTGACCCAGTGGCAGCCACCCTAGACGAGGCCTGTACAGCATCAAAACCACATTGCAAAGAATGCTTACCCACCTGTTCAGAAACATGTACTAAATCTTGCAACTCTTTACAATCAATACCTTCTGCCAGAGCATCAACCTTAGACTTCAATTGTGAAAGGAGATAGTTTTGGTATTTCAACATGTGGAACTGGCAATTCAAAGCCCTCATAGCAAGAGTGGAAGAAGTATAAACTTTCTTTCCCCATCTATCCAAGGCCCTGGCCTCTTTGTCTGCAGGAACCGGATTCTTTACAACAGAAGCCTTAACACCTTTAGGCCCCTGGCTAACAGTTTCTGGGTCTGCCCTAGGACTCTAAAAAGATACTTATGAGCTTCAGGCACCCTGTAATACCTATCCGGTTTAACAGGAGCAGGAGGCAAAGAATCAGGATTAAGAGAAGCCTCTGTAAAAACATCTTCCACTACATCCAAAACAGGAGGTATAGCCAAAGGCCTATGCTGGGGTAAAAACAAAAATTCCCTAAGCCTTTTCCTGGAATCAGAGAAGTCCTGACCTTCCCACTTAAAATGCTCCCTCATGGAATGAAGAGTTTCTGAAAAAGAAAAATCCTCAGGAGGAGAAGCAGGAGGAGTAGAATCATCCACATCAGAATCAGAATAAGGAGAGTACTCCTGCAAGTCTTCAGCTGAAGACTCTGAAATAACTGAAGCCTGCTCAAAACTCCCTAGCTCAGGCTCCACCCCTAGGTCTCTTATCAGGAGGGGGCATAGAACCCCTAATCAAAGTAATCAAATCTTCTGCCATTTTAAGCATATGCTTCTTGGGCACAGTTCCTGAAGAGCTAGGGGTAACACCAACTGAAGCTAAACCTGGCCTGCCCCAGGGAGAAGCCTTGGAAACAGAAGGAGAGGGCCTAACCACCCTAGGCAGGGAGGGGAGTATAGTAACCTGAGAAGCCCCATCAGCCTGGCCTGCCTCCTGAGAGGCCACATCCTGCAATAACAAAGTCTCTCCCTGGGATCCCAAAGAAACCTCCGGTGGAACCACCGGCTCCACCGACACCTCCAAAGAACCGGCGTCCGGTACTGACGGTTCCTCTAGCCTAGGTTTAACTGCTTTGTCCTTGCGCTTCTTGAAGAAGCGGGCGTCGGAGCATCCGGCGGCATTTTATAATTGCACCGCTTCCCGAAGACTAACCTGGCACAATCTAATCTTCTCTTAATAGTGCGCTTATTGAATCTAGCACAAGAGCGACACCCAACAACGTCGTGCTCAGGCCCTAAACAAGGAATACACAAAGTATGGTAGTCTCTATGCGGTATCTGTTTCCCACAAGAAATACAATTATTCACTTTTTCTGACATCCGGTAAACCACTGAGGCAAGAAAAAACTAAAATATTCCCCAACGGGGTACTTAGCCAACTTTGACTCGGTCTGAAACTCCAAAATCGAACAATTTCAGAACGCCAACCGGCACTTGCAACGCTGCTTCTGCATCGGACCATGCAGCAAAAAAGACTGAGGATATGACGTCGGTCATGCGCATTTGTACTCTGACGTCCTGATGTCAGTCAAATGCGCCTTGACCGACGTCAGCCTTATACTTTGATATTCGGGCCGACCGAGGACAGCGGACTACCCAAGTGTAAGGACTGCAGCAATGTGAGATGAAGAACATCCCTGTTTCTCTGTGCCTCCGCTGCCTCTAGGGCAATGTCTTCCATTAGAATTTCCTGCTCTGCCTCTGGAGAAATTTTTACCATGCCGATCCTTGAAAGGTCCCAGAGATTTTCAAAACCACATCATCTTACCACCTCTCTGATTCCTGAAAAAGTTTCACTGAGGGGAGGAAAACTTGATTCCCATGGCAGAGAGTCTTTCCATCTTGTTTGTTGTGGGTAAGTCTCTCTTTTACTGATGGCCCAAACAAGGAAGTGCCATCAAATGGGTATTGTAAAGGATGTCTTAAAAGGCACCGCAAAGTCACATAGCCGCATCCAGGCATGTCTCCTAATGGCAATGCCTGAACAGGCTGCTCGTGAGGTACCTTCAGCTGTGAGAGAGATCAACCTCATCAAAGCATGTGATATGGATAAGAGAGTGGCTAGTTGTGAGGATGTTCTTTTGAAGTCCTTTGGAGACATGGACTCAGAGTATTTGATAGCTCTTTGGTCAAATCTTTCTGAAGCCTAGTAAAGTGTGCCAGATAGTTTAGTGACCTCAGGGGAAAGGTTGCTGAGGCAAAGAATTGTTTTCTGAATCTGTCCAGCACTTTAGAATCCCTCTTGGGCCGATTAACAGAAGAGCTTTGTTCTACTAGTTCTTTCTTGGTGGCTGCCATCATCACCACCACCACAGCATCAACTGGGACTCCTTTGCTCCAGTGGACACTCTCTGTTGGTGGGGCTAAAAATTTATCAAGCTTTTTTGCAATTGGTTCGACGGTATCCACTTCCTTCCAAGCCTGGCGGGAAGGCAAATCAGTAAGTTCATCTCTCGGGGGGGGGGGGGGGCCCAAGACGTAGATGGGTCAGAACCAAAAGCCTCCAAAACTACTGATTCTTCTGGGGTGGGGTTTTGGGAAGCCCAGTCACCTTTCTGTTTTAGGATTTCTAAAATATCTCCAAAGGAGATGTCATCCAGTGGTGATCTGGGGGACCCCTCTCCATCAAAATCGGTATCCTCCATGAGTGACTCCATAGGGGAGTCAATGTGTCTCCTTATGCACATTCTCTTCCGATGCACCTCCTCTGTGGGATGTCCAGGTGAGGTTTCAGAAGAGATGGCAAGTTCCTCTACAGGAACTAGTTAAGACACTTATTAGAACTGACTGGCCCTGTGGAGTAGGTCTAATCGACTCAGAGCTCGAGACCGATGACAGAAAAAGGATAGGATCCGAAAAGTGAGAAGGTGGTTCTCTAGGGAAAGAAAAAGCCCCTTCCACTACCTTGAACAATGACAGAACGAAGAAGCTTCAACCTGCCCTCTCTGAGCTGAAACTACTGATGAAGGTAGGTCTCAACCTCTCTAGGATACTCGCCTTGAGGATGGAACTGGATCCATACTGTCCAGGGTCGAGGCTCCGAGGGTAAGGGATGGATCTGACAAAATAAGAGGTGAAACGACACCCTCAGATCCAGCACTGACACTTTGACTCTGGGACCTTTCTGATTAGAGGGTATCAGAACAGAACTGGTCAAGGATATAGTCAGAGTGGAGGAAGCTTTCCTCAGATCAGACACTGGGCCTCTTGAGGATGTCAGATCCTGGGACTCTGAAATCACTGGACAGATCAGAGAAGATAGAATGCTCCTGGATGTCGCTGTCATACTCCTGGATCTGACAAGGGACAGAGTTGGCAAGACGCCATCTGGATCTGAGCAATTTTCGCATCATCCTATCCACATCTGCTTCCGATAAAGTTCTGGAGGACCAAGAAGTAGTTGTGGATGGGATCCGATAATCTAGGATCTGATGGTGGTGTTGTAGATGTTGAAATAACAACAGGAACCGAAGCCTTCGGATCTGAGGGTCAGATCTTCGGGTCTATATTAAAAGACCGAAGAGGTGTTTCAGTGAACACCTCTTGGTCGACATGTAATGAGCGAATGCACTAAAGTGCAAATGCTCAAAACAGTGGTTTCTTTCCCTGGGAAAGAAACCGCTAGCACAAACACACACACTTTAAAACATAACGCGGGGGCTGTGCCCCCCACACCCCCCTACCTAAACATATCAACTCTGAGATCGCACTACAGTGAGGAAAGGGGCAAACATACAGGGATGGCCAAGCGATTTATTTCCCAGGGAAAGAAATCGCTGTTTTGAGCGTTCACGCTTTAGTGCGCTTGCTCATTACGTGCCGACCAAGAGTTGTTTGCTGAAACACCTCTTCGGTCTTTTAATATAGACCCCTGATCTTCAGATCAGATGATGTCGGATCCAAAATTCAATTCCAAAAAGACGACCTTGGGGACTTCAGATGAGAGTGTTTGTTATGCTCCAACAGAGCAATCTACTTGGTTTTGAGGGGGTTTTAAGCCCCAGAAGAAGTAGGAGCAGCAGGTAGCAAACCTTTTAAAATGTTTGTTATGCCTAGCCACCATTGCCCTAGGATTAAAGGTAGAACAAACCTTACATGCAATGTCTAAGTGTTCAGGACCAAGGCAATAAACACACTCTCTGTTGGCATCCAAATTAGGGATTTTGTGCCACAAGATGTGCACTTTTTTAAATCTAGCTGACATTCTAAAAATAAGAAAGAGAGTCAAACAAGGGAAGTTTTTTTTTATGAAAAGAGGAAAAACCGCAAACTGTTTACTACCAACAAAGGCAGAGTACAGAAAATACCCTGTTAAGCTAGAAAGGGTAAATAATGGATGAAAGAAATACCAACAGTAGTATGCAGCCTACTATATAAAATAGTAAGGGAAAAGAAAAAACTGAACAAACGTCTAACAAACTTTCAAAAAACTAAGAGGGAAGATGACTAAAGTTAGAGAAAAATCACTAAGAGAAATATAAAGTTTTCAAAACTTATGAAAACCCACTATGATAACTTGAGATTATACATCTGTTTGCGATAGCGGCAAACAAGATCTGAGTTAAAGGGATGGAATAGGGCATTATGGGTAGAGAGGAGCTTGTGGGCTGAATCAGAAGTCTGGAATATGTGGCTGAGTCGGATATGAGGATCGGATTCAAACCCATATGTTGAGGAAGAATGAAAAGGACAACATCAGAGCCACTGTATCTTCCTGATGTGGAGTCTGGCGAATGGAATTATGAAAATAGAAGAGGATATGAATCTCAGAATTCACAGAAATTCTGTTAAAGCAGATATGTTTGTTGAGAAAGGCTAAGAAAGTGGTGATGGTAAAGAAAGCATTTACTCTTGAGGAAGAAAAGCTGTTATTACAGAGGTATCCAGAAGACATCCTAGAAAAAACAATCATGTAAAAAGAAATCAAGGATGACTTTTTTTTTAATTTTGTGTGTTTTATTGTGAAGACTAGATTGCTGAGAAGATTCATAGTCAACTGCAAAGAAGCCGGTGTGTCTTGGCTGGAAGATGTTGAGATCAGGCCTTCAAAGTCTGCCATGAGCTATGTCAGGGACAAGGCATGTGGTGAAGACCATTGGGCTGGTAGAAAAACCAAAGGGTAAAGACATAAATTGAAAATGCAGCAACAAAGCAAGGGAACTTTAAAACAGTTTTCTTTTTTGTGAATAGAATGTGTAGATAAGCATCTTTAAGGTCCAGGGTGACCCAGAGTGCATGGGTTAGCAGGAGAGAAAAGAAGAGCATGCAGAGTCAACACACTTAATTCTGGAATGTGAAGAAATGTGTACGGCCATGGAAGGTATAAGATGTGTCTCCAAGTATCTTCCTTTCTGGGAACCAGAAAATGTCTGGAAAAAAAGCCTTTTGTTGTGAGAAGGTAAATGGTTCTATGACCACCTGAAACAGACATTCTTAAATTATCTGAGGAAAAAAGGTAAAGTTGGTCCCTTGGAAGCTGAAGAATTCCTGACAAAATGGGGAGGGGGGGTGCACATGTTCTATGATACTTGGCACCCAACAGCATCAACTGCCAAGCTGAAAGACACAAGGAAAAATTCCCTGCAATATTGAGAGGGAGGCCGGGGTGGGGAGATAGGAGACGAGCATAGTCATAGTTTTTTCTTTTGGAATGAGGATCCTTGAGACCCATTCACTTTCTTTTCAGTGTCTCCTTGCCATTTCTTTTTAAACTGTTGCATGGAAGACATTAGCTGGCCTGACAAAGTGTTTTCAAAAAATGGCCCTGGATCAGACTGGCAGTTTCTTTTGTATAATGGAATGAGTGATAAGAAAAGTTGCTTAACCCTCAAGTTTATAGGCAGTTAATAGGCATGCAGTCCAGGAAACCATTAAGGAGCCTAACCCAAATTCCCAATTGCCACAGAGCACTTTCTGATTAAATGACTTGTTGAAAATCACAAAACAGGCAAATGAAGGCTGAGGGGATCAAATCCTACTTTATGGGAAGTAGCCCATTAACAGCTCATAGCCTTTGTCCTCTGCATTAATTACCAAACTCAAAAAAAAAAATAGTATGCCAAAATGGCAAGGAAAACAAACCCAGACCTCCCAGGCAGATGAGAATTCTGCTACTGAACCACCATTGCACAAATCTTTCAACTATCTTCATTTGCACTGTACAAATCCCTTCATTACAAGCTGCGCCATGAAAGCAAACCCCTAAGATTTAGGAGATGGAGACCACATCCACTGCATCATTTGCACACTTGGCAGAATACTTAGTAACTTGAGATGCACAGTTGACCATTTCCAAAAGACTGGATTTAAGCACAGAGTTTGGGGGGGGGGGTCAGCCAGTGAGAATAACACACCTCTTTCCCTTCCCACTTGAAAAAATCCCTCATTTATGAAACAGTATCTCAAAGAGAGATTTCTTCATTTGAGGAATCTGAGGAAAGGGTATCCACAGATTATAATTCACAGGCTGGCGGGGGGGGGGGGATTTGGAAAGCATAATCAAATCCTCCTGTCTGTTCAAAGTCAAAAGAATTTCTTCCTCAGATGAAGAGGGAGCTCCCTTCCTCTAACGGGAGGGAAGAGCACAAGGCTGGGAAAGGGGGATGAAGTGACTGACTAGCCTTGAATAAACCCTTTGAAAAATTAAAACGATCCTCCAGAGTCCCTTTTTGAGGAGGAAGAGACTAATGGTTTAGTCTTCCAGGTGCCCTTCTTTGGAGTGCCCAAGTGGTTGGGTTGAAGCCCTACACCAAACTTTCATTAGCAACCCATCAAAGTTTTCCATCAGCAGTATCTGATGTATGCCTCCCTCACCCTAAGACAAGACAATACACAGTTCTCCCTTTCTGGTAGACTATACCAGATAAATGGTCTGTAGGGACATGTAATATGCCTAGGCCATAGTGGCCTCTGAAGGGGATGCACTAGGCTGCTGGTTCAAGGGCTGCACAATCTCCTCAGTGGAGTTGTTGGTCTTAGACTGCACAAGACAGGTGCATGTACAAGTTCTGTCACTTCCTGCTCTTGGCAACATTTTATTTTTCTTGGGCTAAGAGGGGGAAGTATGGTGCTGGGGAATTGGTCCACATGGCTACTTGTGACAAGTCCTTCAGAAGCCTATTTTCAAGAAAGCAAAACAGGGCACAACCTAACAATGTATTTTTCACCCAGAAAAAAACACAACTGGAATTAATACTTTTATGGGATTTGTCATCCACAAGCTCACCTGCCCATTCTGACAGACATAAGACAAGACTTTTCGTAAATCTTTAGACAAGAAGAAAGGGACCAAATAGGGTACTTACCTGCCTAAAGTCTAAGCTGCTGAAGCTGACCGCAGTCCTTATAAGCCACAAATAGGACAAAAGCTTGTATGAATGAATAGCAAGAAAGTTCTGAATTTTGGCACATCCAAACATCCCTCTTATACTAACATGTCCTCTTGTGCGAATGGCAGCTGTATAAGAAACAAGGGAAAAGACTGAAGCTTTTTAAGTTCGCAGGATGTATGGTATCCTTGGCAGGATACATCCCATATTGCAATGACTACTGCAACAGTGATCTCATGAAGAACATTTTCAGATCTGTGGACAGCCCATTTGCAATCCAATGGACAATGTAGAGGTTTACACTGTGCAGGTGTAATTTTTCAATAACACCTGAGTGGGGGATACTGACAAAAGCTTTGCTCAGGTCAAGATAAGTAGAGCCCATGGAATGACCACTGTCTTTGGCTTTTGTAGCCTTTTCAAAGAAGTTTAACAGTTCAAAAAACAAGATTTGCCTTTCACAAATCCACACTGATGTGGGTCTAGATGAATTAGGTTGCCTTTGTCGGCATAAATCAGTTTTGTTATGATACAGTTGCATATAAAAGATGGTACGGCTAATAAGTATGAAATTACTAGAGTTTGCAGACAGGCCCCCATTTCATACTGGATTCATAGTGGCTGTTCTCTGGCATCAGGCACAAACCTTGTGGACAGGTTGAAGCTGAACAGTTTAAATTTTGGGGTTCTGATAGTGCATACGTGGCACTGATAAGAATGCAGCCTTGTAAGTTGTCTGGTCCCATGAAAGTATTTTATTGCTTCTCACGGGAATTTTAAGTCATTTTTCAAGGTAATCTAAGGGAGAGCTAAACTTTCATGGACAGCTGTTATAACAATACGGGTAGATGCCAGACTCTCTGGCACAGAAGGATGGAGCTCTGACTGAGTCTGGCAACCAGGGCTCTTATGATGGTGTGATACGATATAGATGAGTTCAGTGTATTGTGGATATTTTTCTAGCAGTGATCTTTACTGAAATGCTTGTGTGTTTTTCTTTTTGAACCTGTATCTACTAAAAAATTGCATTGGATACTTCTTTGATAGTACAACAGTATACATATAGTAAGATGCAGAATACACATCATCTAGTTAGTCTATCTAATAACTGCAATTTGCTTATGCTTTTGTGGACCTCTTCTCCCTGGGCCTCTGGCCCAGTCAGACTTTCCCGGTAAACAAATGTAAATAAACAAATTAATATAAATTATACCTTAACTTCCTGACCTATCTGAATGTGAAGAGTTGTAGTTTCCTTTGGTACCTATCAAGTTCATACTCTGTCATTCACTTTTCTTTTAATGCTCTTAAACAGCATATACAAAGGCATGTGCCTACCATTTTTTGAGGTAAAGTCTATCCATGTAAAGTGGACTTTCTGACTCTAGTTTTTACTTTATTAAGTTTAAATTAGTCCCAGTGAAGAAAAGGAACATGTTTGTAGTTCCTGTACACCGAGCAGCTATCCAAGTAGTTCCTGATTCTGAGTTGTATGCTCCTGCATTTTGATGATATAATTTGTGGGGTAAATAGCTTGCAGTGGATAAGGACGTCTTCTGTAGACTACAGCAGATTTCAACATAAAGAAAAACAGACTGCAGTAAAATCATCAGTCAATATATAATACATAAATGGACTGATATTTAAATCAAAAATAATAAGAGAAATGGACCAGGATACAGTTTCTGAAAGTGTACAGTGCCTGGTATACATTCAGTAAAAGTTATAATACTATAATAAATCCAAAAAGCGAAATCTCTCCACTTGACTGAATAACAGCAAAAAAAGAGAACCAAGGAGAGAAAGTACTGTCACTTCTTTATTACGTTTCCTCACACCAAATAAAACGTTATGAACGCCTTCAGTACAATTGCGTTTTCGTCCCAACAAGCATGGACTTCATCAGATAAAAAACATTTCATTTCCTTTATCTTTTATACAACCTCTTAAACTAAAAGCCAATAAAAACCTTTCATTTCTAATTAAATAAACAAATCAAATTCCACCAAGTTCATTAATTATTAATGATAACACAATTCATTTTACAATTTTCGTTTAAAATCAACAACTTATTAAATTATTCATTCATTATAATATCTTATAATTGTATATATTTATTTAAAAATGTCATAAAAATATATGAAGTATATACTTAAAAAAATTCATTTCGTTTCACAATGATGCATTCAAAACAGTAAAATAAAAGTATCCCAAAATTTCATAACAACAGTGCCACCCTCTGTTTTTGTTTAATATTACACTTGTTGTATTTTTCCTTTTACATTCTAGCTGCTCTTAATTTTAGTAGGGGTAAAATGGATATATATTCGTTCAGACCAGGGGCTTTGTTTGCTTCTAAAGTTAACTGCCACCATAATTCTTTATAACCTACTGTTTCCTCCCAGGGGCCTCCTCTAATATCACATTTAACTTGATCCAGAACAAAGAAACAAAATTTGTATCCCTCACATATCTTGGAGTGTCTAAACAATGCATTAGTCTCTTTCCCCTTTTTTATGTCGTAAATGTGTTCATATATTCTTTTCTTAAGAGTTCTCTCTGTCTTGCCCACATAAAAGGAAAGACATCTTTCACAAATGGCAAAATATACCAGACCTCTGGAGTCACAATTAAAGTATCCCTTACTAGTTAACCAACGTCCCCTGCTCTCCAAATAATTTTTTTCTTTATTCATTATGAATTCACATTGTCTGCATTTCCCACACCTAAATGTCCCTATTTTTTTCTCTACTGTCCCTTTCTCCTTTTCTATACAAATTATATTTTGTCTCTAATACTCCTTTTATACTAATGGAATTCTTAAAGACAACCTTAGGTATCCTTTGAGGGAGCCCATCCAAATCTGTGAGGGAGCCAAATTTCTCCCATTCCTTTTGAAATATTGACTTAATATTTTTATTTAATGCATTGTATTCTAGTATGAGGGCTTGCTGAAAATCCTCCCCAGATTCTATCCTGTTCTCATTACTGTTATTTGTTCCTTCTTTTTCTCCTAGGATGGGCCTAAATGTATCTACTCTCCCTCTTTCCACTTCCATTCTTAAGTTTCTAATGAACTCTCTGGGATATTCCCTTTCTAAAAACATTTTTTCTAACAGGTCACATTCTTTTGTAAATTCTTCATTGTTACTGGTCATTCTTGACCCTCTGACAAACTGTCCTTTCACTAAATTTCTTTTGCAATATATTGGATGAGCACTATTAAAGTGTAAAAAAAGAGTTTACATAAGTAGGTTTCCTATAAACTCTAGTTTCCAAGGTATTATTTGCTTTAAGAATCTCTATATCCAGATATTGGATGTTTTCTTCTGAATTCATAGATGTAAATCTAAGGAAATCAGTTGTTCGTCCTATATATTCAATAAATTCCTCCAATTTGTCATGGCCCCCAGTCCAAAAAATTATTATATCATCTAGGAACCTTTTGTATAACTTCCAATACCTCACAAAATTGGAGTTAAAAATATGCTTTTCTTCCCAATTTGCTAAAACCAGGTTTGCAAAAGTGGGTGCACAGGCCGCACCCATGGCAACTCCTTGTATTTGTTGAAAAAATTCGCCATTGTATACCAAAAAGTTATTCTTTAACACTAAATCCATTAAGCCTGTGCACGCCACTTTTTCCTCTAATGTCAAAACCTGGTCCCTAAATATTTCTTCTTCAAACATTTTTATACCTGCCATATAAGGAATAGACCCGAATAAATCCACTATATCTATCGTTACAAATAGTAAATCTTCTGAATATAATTCTGGACCCAATTCCCTAAGCAAGTCCCAGGAATCTTTTAATATGGTTTGCTTGTTAACCCATATATGTTTTGTTTTTACATCTACAAATTTAGCTAAGGGGGTAGTTTTTGAATCGTCTGCTGAGACTATTGGTCTCAATGGGGGGTCCATACTATCTTTGTGAATTTTCGGTATTCTGAATATGACAGGTATTTTGGGTTTTTGAACTTTTAAATATGAAAGCATTTTTATCTCTATAACATTCTCATTCACCATCTCTTCCAAAATCATATCTATTTTTCTGTAAGCTAAATTAATCTCATTTCTGGAAACAACTGTATATTTTATTTCATCCCTCAGAATTTCAATCATTTTTCCTTCATATCAAATAACATCCATTAATACCACACCCCCTCCCTTATCTGGTTTCATAACTCTAACATCTTGATTAAATTTCAATTCTTCTAACTTTTTGTTTTCATCTACATCTAAATTCTTTTTATATCCAGTTCTTCTTTCAGCCTTTCTAACTTCATTTTCCATGACACACTCAAAATTCTTTAATTGTGTGTGAATGGGGGGGGGGGGTTAAAAGTGGATTGTTTTACCAATATCTTTTGTTCACCTTTTATGGTATTTTTATTTTTATCTTCCTTATGATATAGTAATTCCATATTCATTTTCCTTAGAAAAAGTTTTATGTCTAAAAGTGTTTTCACTGTATTACCCTTAACATATGGGATAAATTTGAAACCCTTCTCTAATAAACTGAAATGTTCCTTTTCCAGTTTGATATTACTAAAATTGTAAATAGTGAATCCATTCAATACATTTCTACTACCTAATTTCTCTATAGGGGGGCAGGATAATATAGTTTGTTGGGCGGGGGTATATTGTTCTCAGTATCTCCACCTTCCCCTTCTCCCCCCCCCCCTTATTTGAAAACTTTCATTATATCTCTTTTGTGGACCTAAATCTCTTCCTTCCCTTTCTAAGGGGGGAAACTCCATTTCATATTCATTTTCAGTCCAACCTTCAAAGACCTGTTTCTGTCCAGGTTTGTAATTCTGTCTATCCATTTTCTTATAATTATTGTAATTATTATTTCTATTAAATGTTGGTTTCAGGTAGCTAACATGATTTTCATAATCTTGTATATCTCTTCTTAATTTCTCCATCTTCCTGTCCACCAAACTCTTGCATTTTACATCAATGTCTTCCTTTTGTGAGGAATCGTAATAAAGAAGTGACAGTACTTTCTCTCCTTGGTTCTCTTTTTTTGCTGTTATATAATACTATAATAAACAGTTGTCCATTGTGGGAAAATTACACTTAAGAAAAAAAATTAGGGATGTGAGTCACTGCAATAACAGCCTTTAGTAAAATATGTTTTTGAGTGTTATACATTGACTGGATTAATCTATGAAAACTGTTCCTGGAACTTAATGGGCTTCTCAGCATGGCAAAAGCTCCACCTTTATGTTACACTAATTACCTGTAGGCAATACCTGGTAGGAAACCAGACTGCTCAAATACTGAGCTCCACATACAGGTGTACAGCTGTTCTTCAGGTTTTGAGAGCCAGAAGGGAGCTAAGAATAATGTACATGCTTTGTTTGCTATAACATCAGCCATCTCCAAAACTCATGTGGGATGGCCTGCAGTGTTCTGTTTTCAAAACAGATTTAATGTCCTGGTGGGCTAATGGCTCCTTCATGTTTGACAGGGAGAACACATGTACGACAGCCATACCGTCCTACAGGAGGAGCGTCTGTGTTGGACAGTCTCATGGCTATGCAGTTACACCGATATGTCAGACCTGGCTCTCTGCTAGCAATACTAGGTTTGACAAAGATGGAGCTGCTGCACAAGAGAACACTGATCAGACTTAGTAGCCTCAACAAGCTCTCAGGTAAGTTTGGACTATATTTACAATAGGTAATGAGACTCATTAACATAGAAAGTTAGAGAATCGTAACACCAGATCCTGGCACCTCAGAACTCCCCTCTAGTTAAAAATACAAGTTATAAATAGTTTGGTCCCTTATGACACAAAGCATTGCCAGATGACACAGAATCACTAACTGGACAGGTACTCAGCATGTGCTAAATAGAAACAGTTTTCTAAAATTTAATAAATATAGGACCGCTGATGTAATTAAACTAAAATGGATAATTTGGAATCAGAAAGCCCACTTTACATGAAGAGAACATAATTACAGCAAAAAGAAGTGGTTAAAAAAAACATGAGATTTTTCAGTCCTTGGTGTTATGTTTCAGTGTAGCCCTGAGGTAGGAGGATTGGGATTTCTTACAACTCTGCACTGTTTTCCTTCCTTTGTTATACAGGTTATTAATACATGTATTTCCCTGAATTCATCATTATGTTTAGGCCAAATAGGTACTGACATTTCTATGCAGCTGTTTAGAAGCTGGACAGGAACTGGATCCATTTGCAAGGGACTGTTGGGAATTTTAAGATCTTCTACAATCTGAACTAAGTTTGCTCTGGAGAAATTCCTAAAGACTGTTTTATCTGCTTGTGTGGTGGCAATCACAAAGGCTGACAGAGAAAGTACAACTGTGTAAGTAATTTTACCACAACAGTAGATGCTCAAATAGATCACTGTTGCAGAAGCCTAAGCTGTGCGAGTTACATCCTGCCAGGAATATGACCACTAGCTATCTAGTCTTCAAAGCTTCAGGACACTTCCCACACAACCTAACTGCTAAAAGCAGTAGTTAGGGCATCAAAGATTCTTGACTTTAAAAAGGGAGGCTATAGCCATGAAAATGGATAAATACTAAAAAGATAAAAGAAATATATGCATCAATACATCCATACCCTGCCAATACTCCTGACACAGAAAGAAGGGGGGATGGATGGAGTGGCTACTGCAACCGTGATCTATCAGAGCATCTAGGTTTACTTACACAACTGCACTATGTTCACCATTAGATCAATGTTGTAGTAGTCTAAATTGTATGAGTAAATTATCAGAGCTTAGAATTACAAGGAGGAAGACGGAGTTTGAGAATCTAGGATTCCCAAGAGAATGGTGCTAGCAAAAGCTGGTTTGGGAAGTCAGCAATACTGAGTGTTTGAAAAGGGTGGCAAGAACTTTTAAGTTTGTCTGCTTAAAGGTGCATATAACTAGGTATTTTATAGTCTTTGTAATCCTTTGCCTAGTATCTTCCCAAGTTCTGGACTTGGAAAAGGAATCCAGGTTGTAATGCTTTGTAAAAGTATGCACAGAGGACCAAGGTGCTTCGTCTAGAATACTTCAGAGTCCACTACTTTCCAAAATCCACAGAAGAAGCCAAAGCCTTGCAAGTATGAGCCCTGACCCTACCTGCAAGTGACTTGTTTTGGTGAGAACAGCAGAAAAATAGCATGACACACCCATCTAGAAATTGCCTGCTTACTGGTTGTCCTTTTTTCTTACCTTCATAGGAAACAAACAGCCGATTTCCCTTTCTGAAGGATTTTGTTCTATCCAAGTAGTATCTGACTTGCCTGTGGACAGCCAGAGAATATAGTATTCTTTTTCCCTTGCTTTTAGGTTCTAGAAAGAATATAGAAAGATTAATAGTATGACTCAAGGTAAACTCAAACCACTTTAGGCAAAAAAGAAGGGGTCTACTTTATTTACGCGAAAGAGTAAAACCACAAATACATATGGATTGAACCATATGCAGCGAAAGTGCAAGCCGTCGAAAACTGTAAACGGAAATCTCCGTAGTTGGAGATTTCCATTTACTTCAATGTAGTGCGATCTCGGCGTTGGTATATTTAAGTAGCGGGGGGTGCAGGGGCCTGCCCCCCTGCCTACATCTTTCTTTTTTCTATGTATTTTTTTCTTTATTAACTTTCGAACATTTAAGAGTTCGATGCATATGTGTCGATCTTTATGCATTCAAACTTTTGAACGTTCAAGTTAATAAAGTAGACCCTAAAAGAAGTATTTGTTCTCAAAGACACCCTATACTTGTGAAAAATGAGAGTAAAAAACATGCTGGTTATGCCCTTGCAACCCCCCCCCCTCTAAAATCACCCCCTCCACCCACCCACTAGCTCCTTCTGCACCCCACTAACTACCTTATTTCTAGCTAGCTTAGTTGCTCTCAAATCTAAATACCTACCACATTGTAAGTACATTTTGTAGCTACAAGTGTAACTGTCTGATATGTACCTAAGTAACAAATTATTCAGTTGACACTAAAGAATTATGTTATACATCTGTAACTATGTTCAACTTCTGTCACTGTTTTAAATCTGTATTAAGTTCTACAGCTGTTTTAAAACTATATTTTTACCTTGTATTATGTCCTACAGCTAGTTCAATGTCTAGAATTTTTAAATGCAATTTTTTCTCAAAGTATATGTCAGTAGTACTAATGTGGAGCTTTGCTCTCCAGACCTCCGCTGAAAATGGACCTGCGTCCAGTCGGACTCTCCTGGTCAACAAATGTAAATAAATAAATAAAAATAAACAAATAAAGGGTTGATTCGCCACAAATGTCTGCAACTTGGACACTCTTTCCTGCAGAAGCCAGAGCAAAAAGTAACATTGTTTTCCAGGTTAATAACTTAAAATCAGCCTGATGAGCTATAGTTCAAATAGTGCCAGTTTTTCAAACACAAACTTAAGATCCCAAAGAGGAGCTACTAGTTTTCTGGGCAGACAGGTATGTAAAACCCCTCTTTCGCTGCATATTGTTCGATCCATATGTATTTGCGGTTTTACTCTTTCGCGTAAATAAAGTAGACCCCTTCTTTTTTGCCTAAAGTGGTTTGAGTTTACCTTGAGTCATACTATTAATCTTTCTATATTCTTTCTAGAACCTAAAAGCAAGGGAAAAAGAATACTATATTCTCTGGCTGTCCACATGCAAGTCAGATACTACTTGGATAGAACAAAATCCTTCAGGAAGGGAAATCGGCTGTTTGTTTCCTATGAAAGTAAGAAAAAAGGACAACCAGTAAGCAGGCAATTTCTAGCTGTTGTGGTAAAATTACTTCCACAGTGAAGTATGGCAGAAAGGGGGGGAGGTCTATGGGCAGACAAGCAGAGACAGCTGAAAGATGAATATAGCTAGAAGAGTAAGAAAGGCATCTACTGTTGTGGTAAAATTACTTACACAGTGAAGTATGACAGAAAGGGGGGGGGAGGTCTATGGGCAGACAAGCAGAGACAGCTGAAAGATGAATATAGCTAGAAGAATAAGAAAGGCCAAAGGATGTTAGTTTGTCTTTCGGCTTTTTCCCGGTAAGGGGTCACCACAGCGGAACTCCGGTCCGCTAATGACTGGCAGTAGATTTTTACGAAACGCTGAGGTTCCAGCTCGACGCCCAACCTTCAACGAAGGCACGCCCATTTACGCACGCATGTCTTTCGAACGCTACCCCAACTGCGGGGAGGACATGCAGACTCCACACAGAAGGCACTCCCAGGCCAAGTCGAGAATCGAACAGGAGAACCTCTTGCTGTGAGGTAACAACGCTACCGCCGTACCACCGTGGCCTAAGAAAGGCCAAAGGATAACTCCAACAAATATTCTAGCACTATTAGCACCAAGGTATTAAAAAGGGCCCTGGCTTTTAGTCTGGCACTCTAATTAATATGAGCAGTTTTTTTAGTTTCCTTTAGTACCTGATGCATATCCTCAGAAAAAAGGTGCCTAACAGATATTCAAACCAGTTTCAATGTCAGAGGGTGTCAACAGCCTCCAATTTCAATCATCCGCAAACTTTGTTAGCCAGAGGTCTTGGCTCTCTGCCTGGAGAATTGAAAAGTAAATGCCAAAACAGAGTGGATCGAACTCCGAGCCCTGAAGGACACTACTGATCACATTCATATTTTCTGATGAGATGCCTGCAACTTGCACTGTATGGGTTCTGTCTCTCAGCCTGTGTGCTATCCATCTTACCACATATGGGTCAATTTTCAAAGTATTTACTTTCTATGTGATACCATTGGGAATCCTGTTGAAGTACTCCAAAGCACCAGACACAAGGAGGTAAAATGTGCAAATGTCTTTATTAATGAATGCTTTAACGAAATCACAGCATTATTGTCCCATAGCACAAGGACTTCAACAGATAATCAACAAATCTGAACTACTCTCTTACATACAACAGCCCGCACTAGAAAACTAACCTAGTCATACAATACAGTACCTTTAAAAATACAGGATCATATTTCTGTCTCTCTGTAAATATATATTTATTTAAAATTCTAAAATCTTATTTTAAAAAAAATTGTTCAAATGCAACTTACTTAAATATGAAAAAATAATTTACTTAAAACAAAACATGACTTATGTTATAAAAAACAATGACTAGAAGCAATGCTATTCATCCACCAAATCACAAGGCTACCATCTAGTGGCACTTAATTGTCATTACATTCCTAAAAATCATTCCTCCTAACCAAGTAAAATTTATGCTTAAAGGGACAATCCCAGGGATTTTTTTGTTTTGATTCAGCCTTTGTTTACATTTCAGGTTTGCCCTGCTGAGCATGCTCACTTTTGGCTGAGGGGGTTGGGGGAAGATTGCCTGCAGGAAGCTTCAAAGGTGTTAGCCAAATTCCATCTCAAATTGCAGTTCTACTGACAACAGTCTCAGTGTCACCCATTCATTAGTTTAATCTGTGCATTTATCCATTGGGAAAAGTAGCCTTTCAGGCATTTAATGACCTAACTACTACTGCTGCTACTACTATAGAAAACACAGCAGTAATGTAATACTTTTAAAGGGGCATTATTTTGTTTCTAAAATCAGTTACTTGCTAGAGTACTTTGTTTATCTTTTAGTGCAGTGTAAGTCATATATTTATACAGAGACAGGTTGTTATTAGGAAATGCTAAGACTTTACTGTTTGTTCTTTTGTATTTCCCCTCCCCCACCCACAGGCCATTAGATTTGTTAATCTAGTCACACTCAAATCTGCATTCTTTGCAGCACTGAAGTTACATCTTTAGTATGCGCTTGTTTTGGTAAAACTTAGTGGAATGATTATCCCAGCCTGGACAGTTGTATTTATTTTCATGCTTGTTGCAACATGCTTTCTTTTTTCGTTTACAGATAATTATTTTTCATATGTTCAGCAATAGTGTTGCTTATTAGTGCATGTACTTATACAATAGTTTCCCCTCAGTTCCAGACAGCATTGCTTTGAGCATTTGGATTCTTGGAAACAAACCCACTGAGTTGCAAATGTCCTAATAGAAGAATAAAATCTCTAACATTTCAATAAGAATATTGTCAGACAACACTGAAACTGAATCTTGTTACTTTTACCAAAAGTATTTTCCCCTTAGCTGACACCTTTCAGGAATCACACAGTAACTGTCTGTATAATAGTGATTCCATCCAACTCAATGTATTTATTTTTTTCCCCTGCGCTGCAATAAAATGTTTGAATCTTTCACTCTTTCCCTGAATATTTGACTGCAAGAGAGTTACAGCAGTCATCATTTGAATGTTGAGGCAAATGCAGTCTCTATATTTCCCTATATTTTCATGTGTGTGTGCATAAGTATGCGTGCAATATGTAACCTAAGTTTATATTCATGTGTTTGTAAAACCATAAGCCTTGCTATGTCTTACTGACCGGCTTGCAATTCAAGGCATTCCTGAATGTCTGTCAAATTTGTATGTGCTGGAGATATAGCAATGCATGTATTTTATTAAAAAAATTTGTATGCAGTGCACCTGATTGTTTTACTGGTATACTTCACTGTTAATACTGGAATTCTCATAACTTTTCTCAAACTTGCTTCTTTTGTGACTCAGATGGCTGTGTTGATGACACCACTTACCCCTTATCAAGATGGAAATAGATAATTTAAATAACTAAATGCATTTGTCATGCGTCATTGTGTGTTTATCATATGCATTGCTTTGGTTGTTTAAAATGTATTTGCTGTATATCTTTATGTCATTATAGATCCACTATACACACACACAAATCTGTCTATGAACTTGTGTCTTTTCTTATGTATATAGATGTACCCACACCTATATGTGTGGTGTGTTAGTGGATCTATACATGTACACATTCCTACACTGGCATGCAGGAGGTATTTGTATGCTCCTAACAGCATTCGTGTCACTGATCCTTTATTGCTAGTTTTACAAGTAAGATTTATTTTTCCATTTGTCATATGCCACTTGACAAGAATATTAAAAGTATGACTCAAATTACAGAAACTACAGACCAATAAGCTTAACTAGCCTTACCTGTAAGGCCATGGAACAAATCATCATGGACCCTATAAATAAGGACATAGGTGATCTCCAAACCCTTGATCCGACAATTTTGGTTTTGTCAAAGACAGGTCATAGCTGTTAAACCTGGTAGACTTCTTCAAAAACATCACCAGAGCCATAAAAAAGGCAAATGTGTGCATACAGCCTACCTTAAATAAACAAAGGCCTTCGACACAGTCCCACATTCGGGCATCATTGATAAACTCTCCCAGTTGAATATCAACCCTTATGTTGTCAGGTGGGTTGCTAACTGGCTCTCCTTCAGATCATACTCAAAGTTGGGGACTTTACCTTGACCAGCAGACCTGCCAGCAGTGTAGTTCCACAGGGTTCAGCACTGGGCCCCTATTGTTTGGAATATACTTCTCAGAAGGTCATGCCAAAATAGACCGGCTGTGGCTGACTAAGTTTGCTGATGACTGCAAATTAGGTGCAGTCATTTAATCCCCAAACAATGTCAATATACTTCAAGAGATTTACACAAATGAATGATTGTTGCCAAAGCTGTGGACTCAAACTCAATGCTAAAAAATGCATTATCATTCCATTTTGTAAAAATCATATCCCTGCAGACTATCATATAAATAATAATACCCTACCCTACATTAACAGCTCAGTAGTGAGAGAATTGGGAAAACAAGTTGACTGTAGCCTAAACTTTGACCACAGTGTGTCTACTGTGGTAAGGAAGGCATTCTATGTTGCTCACCTCATTAGCAAAGGTATTGCCTCAAGAGTGAAACAGGTCATAACTCCCCTGTACTCACCCCTCATCAGGCCAATACTCTAGTACAATGCTCTCTTTGTATGTACCTTACCTGGCACCTGCAGCCACTTGAGAGACCTCAGAGGTGTCTAATTAAGAAAATTACATGGTCTCCACTACTTCATACATTGATAGACTGAAGTCACTGTCACTGTACTCAGTAGTATACAGACTACTTAGAGGAGATCTGTGTCTGGCCTACACAGCAATCTTATACCCACACCTAATAGAAATGCTGCACATCCACAAGACAAATGGGATAAGGGTCACTTGTCCCAGGAACCTTAACCTGGCCTGCGACATAAATAGGACCTGCTGGAGAGACAGATATGTCTCTCAGAGGTTGCCACACCTCAGGAATAAGATACCAATTCACATCAAACAGAGCCCATCTATGACACTGTTTAACTGTAGCCTGGATGACTGGATGGGATACCATAAATTCCTTGCCGGGGATTTCACCTAAGACCCTCCTAGATATGGGCAGCCATTGCTAACTAAGATTTTGAGTTTAGGCTAGATCCTTTATATTGGGTTTCTCTAGTATTATATTGGGTACACATGGCTAGGGTTATATAAACCTTTGGGTCAGTAGCCTAGTAACCACCTATGAACCTGTCAAGTAACAAGGGTATTCTTGCTTTCAGTCATCTAAATTTTTAGAGATGATAATCTTACTTGAGTTAGCACACACTCAAACTCCACTGCATTTTTTTCAGGATAACTGTTGCCATGTCCCTGAGAATTTGGTGGGGGGAGGTACTTAAGAGGAAGCAAGCTCAGCTGCAAGTGGCCAAGAGTAATTATATGTAAACATTAATTTGCCATTACATAGTTGTAGTTCTTCCTGGATATACAAACAGAAGGCAAGCAAGGTACTCCCAACTCAAAATCAGACAACGTAAGTATAGTTCAGGCAGGGAGCAATCAGCAAAAAGTGTGCAGTGAAGAATAACTACACATTTTACACTATGTTGCTTTCCCAGTGGGCTCAAATCAACAGAGTGGCATTGGAAACTGCACTGGTACCCACGTGGGTACAAATTCATTCACAATATCAATGCACGTATGACAATAACAGATAAGAAATTATTAGGTGTCTTACAAACTGGCACTGCAGCAGGTTAGAGACACTAGAAAGGTGCAAGATTATCTAGTTTTATGGCTCATAACAGTAAAACAATATAGGGCACACACCCTGCTACTGTTAGACGCTGATTAAAACAAGTTGAATGCAGCATTACACCTGGCAAGCTATCAGCTGGCTGCACAAGGTCATGGGGAGGCAGTGCGAGATTTATGAGACAAACTCAAAAATATATGCCATTAGTAATACAACAGATTGTTTTTCATAGCCTGTAGCATCCCTATGTGGACTGTGGAGCACTTAGCTGGTCAAATTAAGAATATTCTAAGGATAAATATGAATAAACTATGACTGATGAAGAGGAGAAGAACCAGTGGCTGACTCCAGACTCAGGGGCCACAGAATGCAATGTAGTACAATGGCTACAACATTACCAAACACTGTGCTTACAACATAGAAATCCACTCACACAGTTTCATCATAGACTGGCAATTAAGAAGGAGCAGTTCTCTGCCATGAGAAGGGTACCCTGTTTTCCCAGCTTCAGGTGAGGCTGTACTGAAGAAAGCAGTGGAGTGATGAAGCTTGGACCCCAAACATATACCCTCGTTCAGTTAGATTCCACACTCATTTAGCATAGCAGCAGCTTCTCATGTAAAGTGGGCAATGACTTTGTGGGAGAACATCAAGAAATCAGAAAGATGGAATTACAATGCTTATGAAAGATAACTGAAAAATAACCTCTTCTATGGGTAATAGGAAATTCACACCTGGGATCACTTCTGTGGTTCTGCTTGACAGGGGCACAGGAAAATAATTTTCTTGGGTGGCGAAAGCCAGGGTACCTTTTTGGCTAGGCTTGTATAGGCGCTAGGGCCAATAGCCTAGTACCTACCTATGAACCACACCTAACATTGTTGTCTTTTATTTGCAGAACCTGGGTGTTACCTGTAAGACACATATTGCACCTTACAATAATACCTTTTGTTGACTGGAGCTACCTGCATGTATGTTTGATCGCCTGGTCCCTTGCTAGTGCTCTTCCATGTGAATGGAAACACCTGTCTTTATATATATATATATATATATATATATATATATATATATATATATGTGTGTGTGTGTGTGTGTATTACCTCCTGCAACATGCTGACATTACCTGTGACCTATTGTAGTACAAAAGGTGTAACATGGAAAATGTGTGTTAAAGGCAAAATTATCCTATTTACACTGATGCCACACAGTTTTCAGTTGTACACCCTTCCACAATCAATACTGTTGCCTGCTATTCATGGTGATTTTTAAATCATGGGTTCAAATGTCATTTTTGATATGTGCAGTTCTTGCTCTGTATGCCATTCTTCAGCAGACAGACTGCTGTCCATCCATACGGTACATGGCCCATTCTACCCTGCTTGACCTCTTACAGCTATGCAACATGCACAGCACCATGAATACCCACAGCAAAGACTGTAATCTGTTATAGACACAGAAATGGCACAAGGCTGGCACAACAGATTTCTATCCCAAGGAATCCTTTACTTTCTTGGATAAAGGGAGGCTTCTTTGTTCACCAGTGGCAGTGGGGAGCTTAGAGCAGCCTATCTATCCCTGGAGGAGTGTTCCCAGCACAAGAATCTGGTAGTCTATTGGTGGTTTTGGGCCAATTTCTAGCTCTTTCAAGTCCCCCCGTATAAAACCCGCTTTAGCACGGTTTTGCGATTTTGCGCATAGCTCAGCATCGGGCAGCGCCGCTTAGTTGGGTCTAAACCATTCTCGGCTCCACAAAGTCTGCTCTTCACTTTTCCCTTAGAACTGATCTAGTTCTCATAATAAACACCCTATTCCTACTCTAAAGCCTGGCACTTGCTCACTAAAGCAATTATGTAAGTCAGCACTAAAAAATTAAAAGCACTACACCCTCACAAACTCCCTTTGAGTACCTTGTTCCCCATTGGCCCTTTTTTTCAATTATAAAGGAATTCCCAATACTATTCTAGCATGTCCAAAGGTCAGTTGTCAATCTCCTCTCCGGTCCAGCTGGTGAGTCTGGGAATCTTGAGGCAATGTTACAACTGCCTCATGTACACAAACAACCCTCTCCTCCTCCCAACAAATTCCAACACATGTGAGAGATGCAACCATATAGCCAAACTGGAGGCTAAGCTCTCTCAACTCAGTACAGGCGTAACCAGTCAGGAGGAGAAGGAAACCACACTCACTACAATTCCAGTCTCACATAGATCTACCACGACAGCAAACCAAACACATAAACACACAAAAACATACTCGGAGGCTCTAAATAAAAATCTGCCTAAGCAGCAGAGACCTCTAAAGCAGACACCCAAGCAACCGCTACCCCAAAACAAAACACGTGCAACACATAGCTCACAAAGCCAGTGTGCTGAACAGTCACAGCCCTTAAGGCTAAACAACACACCTGATACACTTGTAATAGGTGACTCTATCGTCAGGCACACTGATGTCCCGCTCACCAGGCTGAACAAGGACAAGGTCAGGGTGAGCTGCCTGTCGGGCGCTAGGATCCACCACATAACACAAGCACTCAGGTCACTCCAAGGCAAGTACAAATATGACTCAGTCATTGTCCATGCTGGTGTGAATGACCTGAGATGTACCTCCCTGGACTACTTGAAAAGAGACATGGAGGAGCTCTCTGAGCATGTAGCCCAGGCCGGTATGACCCTGACCTTGAGTAGCATCTTACCCTCACCAAGAATGATGCCACAATATGAAGACAAGATGATCAATTTCAACAATTGGCTTAAGTATTGGTGTCATTTAAAGGGGATCCAATGCCTGTCAGCCTGGGATGACATGCTCGACAAGCCACGATGCTTCGCTAGGGACGGCTTGCACCTGTCACCCCTGGGCTTTTGGATATTGGCAAAGGCTCTTGCCACCCCCATAGTGCCTTTTTTAGGCAAGGCTCAAAAGACAAACCCACCTCCATAGGTATCACAAGGGATAAGAAACTAAGAGTAATGCTACTCAACACCAGAAGTCTAAACCTCAAGATGCAAGCACTCGAAACTCTCCTTAGCATGGAAAACATTGATATCTGTGCAGTAACAGAAACCTGGTTCAAGGCTCTTGAGAGCACCCCAGCACTACCAGGTTATACCTCATACCATGCTTCTCGGCCCCAAAACTTGGACCAAATCACAAAAGGAGGGGGAGTATCAATATTCGTCAAAGATACCCACACTGCCAGGTTGGTGGCACAGCACGAAGCATCAGAGACTATCCATGTGCAACTAACAGTGGGTAAAACTGCCTTCCAGTTTATAGCCTGCTACAGACCACCCTCCCAACCCCAGGAACCCCACTCGGCCTTCCTGAGAACACTGGAAAATATGAAGGTCTCTCCAAACACCATTATATTGGGTGACTGCAACTACCCAAACATAGACTGGGAGCATTACTCTAGCTCCAACACCCTAGCCCAAAGGTTCCAACAATTTATAAACTCAAATGCTATGGAACAACTTGTTACCACTCCCACAAGAGGGGGAACATACTGGACCTGATCATCACCAACATGGGGACTCTATGCTCCAGACCAGAAGTGTATCCCTCACTGGTAAGATCAGACCATAAACTAATCTCACTGGATACTCACATCCCGACCCCACCCCCTGCCCAGAAAACCACAGTGAAAAACTTCTCTAAAGCAAATTTCAAACTCCTCAAAACCGAGGTGGAATCCTTCAAAGCCCCCGGGCCTGTGGAAAATACGGCCCAGACCGCAGAATCCTTTATAAACGCATTCTATGAACACCTTCAGGAATGCATGGATCATGCAATCCCAAATAAAACCAAGATCCAATCCTCCAAAGGCAGACGTCCTGTCTGGTGGACCCCAGCCATAAACAAACTATACAATAGAAGGAGGAAGCTACTATATGATAGAGCAAAATCCCAAAAGGGAAGGCATCTCTGATCAGTATTAGCAAAAAACTACGGGCACTCATAAAATCGTCTAAGGCCAGCTTAGAGAGAAAAATTGCACAGGACACTAAGGATAATCACAAGGCTTTCTTTAGTTATGTTAGGAACCTGGGTGGGAATTCCCAGATATGCTCAGAATTAGTCCAAAATGACAAAATATACACCGAACCCATAGACATTGCCAACATCCTAGCTGACAGGTTCAGTGCAAACTCCCCCCCCCCACCAAAAGGGCAAATATCTATCCCAGCAGAGTGCTGCCCCCCTGACATCTCAGATGCTCAGGTAAGAGCCGCCCTCTCCAAAGCAAAAAACACAACATCAATGGGACCAGACGGTGTCCCAGGCTGCATCCTACATGAACTCCAAGAAGAGCTAAACCCAAACATAAAACTACTGTTTAGTCTCAGCCTTACTACAGGATATGTACCCAAAGAGTGGCGTACAGCAACAGTGGTCCCTCTCCACAAAGGTGGTGCCTCAACAGATCCTGGAAACTATCATCCCATAAGCCTGACTAGCTTGGTCTGCAAAGCTATGGAAAGGATCATAATGGACCTCATAAATAAAGATATTGGGGACCTACAGACACTGGATCCTACCCAGTTCGGCTTTGTTAAGGGCAGATTCTGCCTCTTAAACCTGGTCAATTTCTTTGAAACAGTCACCAAGGCCATTGACAAGGGGAAGGTGGTCCACACAGCCTACCTGGACCTCGCAAAAGCCTTCGATACAATACCCCACTCGGGCATTATAGATAAGCTCACCAGCTTAAATATAAACCCCTATGTCACTAGATGGGTTGCAAACTGGCTCAAGGACAGAACCCACATGGTTAGAATTGCTGGAGCCATGTCAGACTCCAAATCAGTTACAAGTGGTGTTCCACAAGGCTCAGTCCTGGGACCTCTCTTGTTTGGTATATATTTCTCGGAGGTACAGGCCAACACGGAAGGACTGTGGCTGACCAAGTTCGCAGATGACTGCAAACTGGGCGCCATAATCGACTCTCCAGCCGACACAAGCATCCTCCAAAAGGGCCTCATAGAAACAGACAACTGGTGCCAGAGCCATGTCCTCAAGCTAAACACCAAAAAGTGTATAGTCATCCCCTTTGGCAAAAACAAAGTGCCCACAAATTACCACATAGGTGGTAATCCATTAAGTTCAGAAGAAGTAATTAGGGACCTGGGGACCCAAGTTGATAGCAATCTCGCATTTGACAACCACGTGGTCAAAGTGGTTAGATAAACATTTTATATAGCCCACCTTATCATGAAGGGATTCACATCTAGATCAGGGGAGGTCATCGTGCCTCTTTACTCATCCCTCATCAGGCCCATAATTGAGTACAATGCCCCTTTTGGGATGTACCTTACCAGACACCTGCAGCAACTGGAAATACCCCAAAAGTACCTCACCAAGAGGATCAAAGGGCTCAAACAGATGCCATATGCTGCCGGTTCCAGCTCTACTCAGTGGCATACCGCCTGCTCAGAGGCGATCTGTGCCTGACGTATAAAGCCATCTCCAACCCGGAATTAATGGACATGTTGCACCTCAGAAAATCCAAATCCCATCGAGCTACTCACTCGAGAGACTTGAACCTCAGACCTTAAATAAATAGGACATGCTGGAGGGACAGATTCATAACCCAGAGGCTCCCTTCACTCTGGAATAAAATCCCAGTCCAGGTTAGGCAGAGTCCCTCATTGACTCTCTTCAAGAGGAATCTTGATGAGTGGATGGGAGATCATAGGTTTACCCTGGGTATCACTTCTGTGTCACTGTTAGACGGAGGCACAGTATACTAACCTCGAAAAAGGGCATAGCAAAATTAATTTAAAATGGGTGGCGAAAGCCAAACACACTCTGGCTAGGCTTATAAATGCCCTAGGGCAGATAGCCTAGTATGAACCTATGAACCTATAATGGTATTAGAAACGCAACAGTTTTGGAGAAATTAAACCATACATCTGACGCATCTACTTAAATGGCATGTTTGTAAAACAATATGCAACATGTCCAAGTTTAATCCAGAGTTATGCAATACTACCCTATTGTCTTTTAACTGGAATACCCAAAAATCATACCCTTACAGGATGCTTTAAATGAATTCAATGCAACTTCTAAATAGCCTTACAACCCCTGGAAGGAAGACACTAAAAGAAAAGAATGCAATTTGGCTATGCCCAAAGAGTAGAATGCTAATGCAGGATAAATAAAAAGTGTGGAAAGAGTGGTAGAAATACAAAACATCACAATATCTCAAACTTCAGAGTGCTCCACATCTGTAATAAAAAGAAAATAAATGAAGGCAAAAAACCAATACCAAACAACACTCTGAACTATAGTTAACCCAACCCTATAAAGATTCCAGTAATCTATTAAAGACATCTGGCATCCTCTTCAAAAAATCAACCCTAATCCTTCTCCCAAAAACTTGTCACTCAAACCTGCAATAGAATTCATCTTTTATTTCATAGATAGTATAGTGTTCCTAACCAAGAATTCACACATCTAATCCCAGCCCTGCCCAACAACCATATTTCACTACATCCACTTTCACCTTCAAACCAGGTCCCTCATTCCATGTAAAACAACTCAAACTCAAACCATATTCAGCTTCAGCTGATGACCTTTCCAAGTTGGTACCTTAAAATAGCAGCCAATAGCATTGCCTATCTCATCTCAATCCTTATAAATATGTCAGTCTAGGAACCTCATGTCCCCTTTCTTTGGAAACAATCACACATTATATACACAAATTAGAAAATTCAACAGACATCACTAACCTTAGACCTAAAGTGATCTTAGGTTCATGGGAGAATAGTAGGCCAATTGCCCCAAATTCAGAATCAAACTGTGTATTCCACACCTCCCATAAAACGAACACTCACCTCTAACCCTTATAGATACTGTTAATAAAGAAAGAGCTAATGACAAACTAGTCTCCCCCTTAATTCTATACTTGTCTAAAGCCTTCAACACATTTTGTCACACCAAAATTCTACTTCAACTGTCTATATTAGGTCTATCACAGAGCACCCTTCTATGATTCAAAAGTTACTTTTCCAACAGGTATCCGTCAGTACAATGGCACTCTGCCCTCTCTCCATACCTCTCAGTCATCACCAGTGTACCATGAGGCTCTATCCTTGGTCTCCTCCTCAATACACCAGCACCCTCCACTAATCTACATAAAGGGCTTCCCTAATGCAATACACTGATGCCTTCACACTCATACGTATATCAGATAACTTGGCACATCTCCAAAACATTACTCAGGAAGCTGTAACAGACACTGAAACATGGTTTTGTAACTCACAACTCATGCTCACCCCCCACCCACAAAATACTACCATTTCCCTCTGGGCTGTCTCATGAAAAACAACATTCAAAATCCTCTCACTTAATATAACACCATCAGAAGTCACTTCTAATAGCAAATAATAAGGCAGGATATGGGATGATTGTAAGTAATACTGAATAACAATAATAAATAATAATAATAATAATAATAATAATTCTGAAAGTGGATGATGACCTCTAAGTTTGCAGATGAGTGCAATCTTGGAGAAGTCATGGACTCCTCAAATTATATGGCCATCCTGCAGGGAGGCTTGTCTTGAATACTGGTGTCAAGATCATGGTCTAAAAGTAAATACCAAAACTGCATTATTGTATAGTTTGGGAAGTCATCTATACGTGGGAACTACTACACTGACAATTTGCCCCTAAGACTTGACCCAGTTGTTCAGGGTTTGGGAACTTATGTGGACAGTGACTTAACATTTGACCAACATGTGTCTGTTGTTGTAAGAAAGTCCTTCTATATTGCACAGATTGTAAACAATGGGATTGTGTCTAGATCTATAGATGTCATTGATCCCCTTTACTCAGCCTTCATTGGGCCAGTTATTGCACATAATGCCCTCTTTGGTATGTATCTGTTCAGACACATGCAACAACTGGAGCTCCCACAAAGATACCTTACTGAAAGGATGCAAGGCCTAAACAACACATCCTTCATGGACTGACTGCAACCCCTGTCACTATACTCAGCTGGCATACAAGGCGTCCTCTGACCTATTACTCATGGTTTTATGACACATCAGTAAGTCCAACGGCATCAGAAATACTTTGCCTAGGTATCTAAACCTCTCCTGCAACATTAACAGGTTGGAGGGACAGGTATATCTCGCAGGTGATACTGCTGCTGTGGAACATACTCCTCATCCACATGAAACGCAGCTCATCCTTGTCCATTTTCAAGTGCAACTTAGATAAATGGATGGGAAACAGAAAATTTACCTCAGATCTGCCCTATTGCACTACCAATGGGCAGATGCAGCTCCTAAATGCTTTACATATGCATAGGCCCACTCAAATTATCTATGGGATGATCCCAGTTTTTCACATTAGGGTAATATGTAATTATCATCCATGGGTAAGGTCAATCTATAACCAAGTGGGAAAGAATAGTTCAAACACAAAAAGGGAAATTAGCTAGATAAAATGGCCTGCAAGAGCAGCTAGCCTAGTACTTACCTTACCTATGAACCTATAATCTTACATTTGAAATGCACATACAAAACTGTATAAAAAAAATCAACAAAAACTTGCACTGCTTTACTGATTCAAAAACGTTCTCACCAACACAACTAAAGCTGTATGTTCCACTACTTAGCACCTCCCCTCACTAGTTTATGGAACACCCATTCTTATTAACTTCCAGGCAGCATAAAAAGCAAAATTTGAGCAATGCTATAACAAAGTGGCTACATTTGCAGCAAATGACCCTTTCAGAACCCACCAACTGACATATACACAGCTGCTTCCCACCTACAACATTAGCCAGCAATAATCTGCTTGTCTAGCACTAAATACGGTTCAGTACAACTATGTTCATACTCCATCATTACCATTCAGTGAGGAAAACCCTTTCTGTCCACAACCCTATCAAATTTGCAGGGCTTGATCTACATTTATACCATGTTGCCAAGGCCTGGGACGCCTTACCTATATCCATCAGATCAATACCCTCCCTTCAGTACTTCAAAACCATTCAGAAATAGTTCTTAGCCAAAATCTGTCTTGGTTTTTGTTCAACCTCAGGATAATGGTATTCCTAAATATGAAAAAGTTCCTCATCATACCTTACACCTACTTACTTGCCCTTTCCACTCACGTCCTAACTTTATCTAGATAAAAACAGACACCTACCCAGTTAGACTTTCCTGTTAGTCAGACTTCAGTAAACAAATTACATGTATGACCTTGTCCTTACAAATGCTGGTAATCTCCAAGTGTAGTACCTCGCAGGATGTGCAGTAGCAAGTCCTGCCCCCGAACACACCTCCTGGCCAAGTGCGCATGAATATTTATTTGGCTCCTGTCTTACAATCAAACGTGTACAAACAATATTTTGGATTGTAGCATTAATATGAAGCATTTTGCAGAAACAAATGCACACACACAAAACTTGTTTGCCACACCTACTATGCACAGCTTGTCATAACCTATCATCTCCTGATGCATTTTATTTTGATGATGCTTAGGTACGGTAGTTGAGTCAAACAACGATGCTTGAAAAAGAGTTAAAATTCATACTAAAACAATGAATATCCAGCACAACTGGTACAACAGGGGCTGAAAAAAGTTACCAGTGAACTGTCAGTATACTGGGTTAACCAAGTAACCAAGTAATTAAAACTGTAAAGAGTTAGGCAGAAATGAATCTATGAGCCATTCCCAAATACAAATCAAAATCATATTTATTCAGTTTTATAGTCAATGACTCGTGTGTGGTGGCCACGGTGGTGCAGCGGTTAGTGTTCCCACCTCACAGCAAGAGGTTCTCTGGTTCGATTCTCGGCTGGGGTGCCTTCTGTGTGTAGTCTGCATGTCCTCCCTGTGGTCGCGTGGGTTTCCTCCAGGTGCTCTGGTTTTCTCCCACATCCCTAAGACATGCAGTAGGTGGATTGGACACTCTAAATTGGCCCTAGGTGTGAGTGTGTGCGTGCCTTCTGTGGAAGGTTGGGCGCCGGGCTGGCAACTCGACACTGTAAAATTCCACTGCCAATCATGAGCAGACAGGTGATCCACTGTGGCGGCCCCTAACCGGGAAAAGCTGAAAGAAGAAGATAGTCAATGACTCGTGTGGTGCACTAATACAGAATACTGCAGTTGCAGGTATGTATTATGGGGTGTGATTTTGGACAAAGCAAAAAATATTGGTGCTGTAATGGCTATTGGGTATATGCCTGTTTTACTGTTTTATAGATTTACTGATCTTAAATAATTAATAAAGTTACCGATGCTTTACTGTACTGAACTAGAGTAACTCATCATTTGACCAATGCTCCACGGTAGTTCACCCTGCCAATCATGTACGGTCACCCTGCCAATCATGTACGTTACGCCCACTCCACGCCCAAAGCTGAGCAGAACAGAGTGCGAGGTACTTCACTTGGAGATTACCCAAATGCTTCCCCTGCCTTCACCCCACTAATATAATACAATACAATCTGATATACAACTTATGATTGCAACAACTACCCTGCCAAAAACCAAAATAGAAATTAAACCCAGATAAGGAAATCTGTGGAAATAATTGTCCACCCATACCACAAGAAAATCATCAGACTGAAAAAATAAGAAAGCAACATTACTGGTCAATAACTACTTCATAATGCTCAACTATCCCTGATTTTGCCTCATATTATTTACCCTTCTCATTATAAAATGTCTTCTGGTAAATCATGAAGACTACAGTTGGTCTATAATGTCAGACATTAGAGTCAGTCTTTAGGAAATCCATGTTGTTGAAAATCCATTTTCCTCCTACTAATGTGAATTAGAGTAATATTTAAAAGTTATACATGATTTTGGACTTGTAAAGACTCTGGTGGTCATTAGTCTAGTATAAACATATGAATCTACTAGTTATGTACAAGCCATGGCACAACAATGCACTGAATGCATCAGCCGTACTTATTTCTTCCTACAACATATGCTCCAAATTCAAGACTTGACATAAATAACTAAAGAGAATCAAAATAATCTCATACATAAAAACATACAACTAACCTGTAGCATCCTACAGTAGGCTTGTAAGCATGTACATAAAAACATACAACTAACCTGTAGCATCCTACAGTAGGCTTGTACGCATGTACATAAAAACATACAACTAACCTGTAGCATCCTACAGTAGGCTTGTAAGCATGTACATAAAAACATACAACTAACCTGTAGCATCCTACAGTAGGCTTGTAAGCATGTACATAAAAACATACAACTAACCTGTAGCATCCTACAGTAGGCTTGTAAGCATGTACATAAAAACATACAACTAACCTGTAGCATCCTACAGTAGGCTTGTAAGCATGTACATAAAAACATACAACTAACCTGTAGCATCCTACAGTAGGCTTGTAAGCATGTACATAAAAACATACAACTAACCTGTAGCATCCTACAGTAGGCTTGTAAGCATGTACATAAAAACATACAACTAACCTGTAGCATCCTACAGTAGGCTTGTAAGCATGTACATAAAAACATACAACTAACCTGTAGCATCCTACAGTAGGCTTGTACGCATGTACATGAAAACATACAACTAACCTGTAGCATCCTACAGTAGGCTTGTACGCATGTACATAAAAACATACAACTAACCTGTAGCATCCTACAGTAGGCTTGTAAGCATGTACAAGAATGTCTCACTGGAGCCATGTCTAACTAACCTGTAGCATCCTACAGTAGGCTTGTAAGCATGTACAAGAATGTCTCACTGGAGCCATGTCTAACTAACCTGTAGCATCCTACAGTAGGCTTGTAAGCATGTACAAGAATGTCTCACTGGAGCCATATCTATGTGTGAAGTGGACTGTTGCTTCAATTGAGCCAGCAGAAAAACCTACCTAGTATTTGAGCAATAAAACATTGCCATAATCACTTTCACATACAGCACCCCACAACAAAACTAATTATAAACTTATTGTCACTGTCCACAAAAGGAAAACACAATAAATGTTGTATAAAAATACATAACTAATAAGCCCCACAAAAACCTTCAACAATGACCACATCTTCTCGGTTGAGCTCAAACCCAGCAGAGCAAAGCAAAATGAACATGGCGAACCTCCTAGAAAATAGGACTCCCACGCCATCAGTAAAAAATAACCAGTATGCAATGGAGGTAACATGTCTCTATTAACACAAACACACACCTAAATTACTGCACACTCAAGAGTGCTGGAAAACTAGGAACCTGTGTAGAATTAAACCTATAATACAAAGCTTTACACTATATAAACCATGCAAGATGGAAACAAGTACATCAAATACATACTGTCCACTTAAATTTCTCCAGTAATGAAAGCAAAACACAAGAGATGACATCAATAACAGTCTAAATTAGAATCTCCTGCAACATAAAAAATGTTCACTTACCTATAATGTCCACGTGTCTAGTCTAAACAAGTCCCATTAATTCTTTGAGCAACCATCTCCTACAATGTTGACTGCATCTCCAGATGGCTTGCACAGATTCTACAGAACAGCTTAAACAGCAGAATATTGCCATTATCTGTAAAACTTACTTCAAAATTCAAGCCACCTACAGCAAAGCATGACAGTCATTTATAATTCCAGTGTCACCAACCACGAAAAGTAAAATTGTTAAAAAAAACAGTACTAATTTAATAAAAAAGACTGCAATAATCTCTTGTTAAACCTTCCCTTGTGACTGTAACTTCCACAACTAAGCAGAATTCTGTAGAAAGTGACACACACATTATTTCATAAACCAGCATACCTACCCCCAAACAATTAAGCCAAGTGTTGTCTGTCCACATGATGCACCTAGACAATATATGACTTTACTACTTTGTAATGAATGCATGAATAGATAACACTGGCTAACACATTCAGATAAATACATACATTCAATTGCAAAAGACATTTAACAGCTTAGCATTTCAATGTCTCATTCAGTGAAATGAAAGTCAATGCCAATCCAGAAACCAATGCACTTAGCACCTCATCAAGTTGAATAAGACCATTTTCACCTCTGCTGGCACCCATTGTTTAATCCATTATGTCCAGATCAAAAACACAACGGAAAGCCAAGGATGACTGTAGCAATTTTAGAATAATTAACATGCAAACCAATTGACTTGGATGTCTTTTACCACAAACTGAAAAATGTGCGACTATTTTTATATATTTAGTCAATGTTTTGGTTAATTTAACAAAGTTCAAGAAAATGAATTTTCAGTGGAGATTGATATCTGCAGAAAATGATAATAAAGCTATGTATACATTTGTAAGAGCCATATTTATAGGCTTGTAACACAGTTGGAACAGATGTGAAAAAATAAGTTCAGTGAAAGTCAGGAGAACCACAAATCTCTTGGGCAGCTGATCTTTGTGGTTCCCCTGACTTTCATTGAACTTATTTTTGAGAACAGTTGTGAAACAAAGGTTGGCATGAGAGGAAACATATTTATTTTAATGCTCTAAATGTATGAGTTGGGTTAAGTCTGAAGATGGCCTGAAACACAAAAGGAAAAAGTACATCACACTATTTTGACTTGTATACCTTTTTTGCTGTAGTCATGTAAACATGTTATGGTCTTGCAATGTACTCACCAGTGCACACACTGTCTGTAAAAATATCATGCATATACCTTTTGTACAAGTCTTCTTGACACACTGTAAAAGATCTCAGCCTTCAGAGCAGACAAGACTCCTTCTCCACTTCCACATACTGCAGCTCCATTCCTGTCACCCAACAGTCACCAGGAAAACAGGCCTAAGCATGTTATGCCTACTAACTCTGCTTCCATAGAAGGCCGTAACTTAGTCATATGTCATAGATTCATAGGAGATGCAAATCAATTGAGCTGCAAAGACGTTTCAGCTTTGCCAGTCCTCCCTTTTCAAGAAGGGCTAGGCCTGATGACTTTATGAATACCCAACTAGTTTTCCTTTTTAAATGCAGAAAGTGTGTCACACTGTTAAACTGGGAGAGCTAGTTTGTTCTAGAAAGGTGTGTAATCACTGTGTTGTAAATCTATACCTCCATCATGTGCATTTATTTGTGGGAATAGATGTACATCTGTGGTCTGAGCTATTTGGTTTATGGATGTATAAGAGTTTTTAGATTATTGGATCCACTGTAACCAGCAAAGCCTCCTTGTGTCACAGTAGTAACACACGATAACCCTGTCCATAATGCTAGCCTGCGTCTTAAATAAAAAAATAAGCTGTTGCCATAACACTACCACTACAGAAGACAGTTGTGACTCTCATCACACATTTGCACGTGTATACACACACACACACACACACACACACACACACACACACACACACACACACACACAGTAAATTTGTCCCCTAACCTAACCCTAAACAGTCACAATCACACACCTTAATCTGTCCTCTTACCCAGTCTATCCCCTAACCCTATAATACACACACACTTGTGTGTGTGTGTGTGAATGTAACAGTATATGTATATATATATATATATCTATAGAGAGAGAAAGAGAGAGAGAGGGAGAGTGAAAGAAAGATACACTTACATGGACATACACTCTGTCGCACACACACACACACACACACACACACACACACACACACACACTATGTATTAATATAGTTATATATACATATATAATGGCTATAGATAGATATAGACATATATGAAATATTTATTACTTTATAAAGCAGCACAACAGGAGCTGGTGTTGATAAATAACAGCTGACCTGAATGCACATTTAAGGACAGATAGAACAGGATAGGAGGACTACCTGGGTCCACATGGGTAGGGCAATAGGAATAAAGAAGGAGATGCCACTCTAGACTTTTGTCAAATCAGCTTGATAGTAGCCAACACGTTTCAAAAAATGACATAATTTATTTATTTTATTTTTCATTTGTTGACCAGGAGAGTCTGACTGGATGCATGTCCATTTTCAACAGGAGCTGGTGTTGATAAATAACGGCTGACCTGAATGCACGTTTAAGGACAGATAGAACAGGATAGGAGGACTACCTGGGTCCACATGGGTGGGGCAATAGGAATAAAGAAGGAGATGCCACTCTAGACTTCTGTCAAACAGCTTGATAGTAGCCAACACGTTTCAAAAAAATGACATACCCCGGGATTCATGAACCTTGCGCCAGGCGCACGCATAGCGTAGGCGTTATAACGCCAAATATGGCCGCCGAGCGATTCAGGCATGACTCAATACCACGTGCACTACCGGCGTACGCCAGATCTGCGCAACCCCTGGCGTAGGTATGCTAAACACCCTGTGTGCGGTGTGTCACCATGCAAATGAAGGCATATAGCGATTCACGAAGTGGTGCAGGCGTAGCATAAGCCCACGGCAATGTAAACCAAAAAAAAAACGGTTTACATTTCCACAAACATAACATCGGGGTAATGGAAGAGTGTCAGACCCAGGTATCACACAGTTAACATATGCCAATGGCGAAATACACAGACAATGTCAAAAGAAAACATGCACAACACGTAAATAACAACTTAAATGGCATGTCCACAGCAACTCACATCAGAACCCTAGGACATGTTTGCAGAAGGTGCAACACAATGAAATAATATAACAATGTTATAAAACAGCAGTGTAATACACGGCAGGTTCACAGCATAATACACCATGGTATGCATGGAACGCCACAACCACGGTGCAAGGGTTGCCAAGGACTCGCGGCAGTGTTCGGCGTGGTAACTATGAATTAGTAGTCAATGCCATGCAAATGAGGCAGATAATACTGAATCGCAAATCCCCGCGGCATAAGGCTGTACCAAACGGCGCAGCGGTAATACACCGAGGAGTGGCTCAGAGGGAATACATGTCATCTGCAGAGGGGTGTGCCACCGTAGCAGGAAGCACATTGGAGCACAGCAAACCTGGGCTGTACATCGCAAATCACAGCTGCAGGACCGGGGTGTGGGGTAATAGTTCAGCTGAGAGCACACAATGCGCGCAGAAGTGCATGTGTACGAGGATGACTACGTTCCCTTAACCTAGTCATGTGACGCTCGCCCCGCAAACAACATCGGAAACAGGAAGGTGATGTTAAGAATATGAGGAAATGCGGAAGAAGTGTAATTGGAGTACTAATGAGCAATCAACACTAATCAACCAACAAAGGCCAATTGGCGGCAGCTGACAACTCTGCATGCAGAAACCTGCAAAATGGGATAGGGGAGGCATATGAATGCAAAGAAAGTAGGGGAGGTAGCAGATTGCAAAGATAGAAGACCTGACACAGCAGAGCAAAGCAGACAGGCAGCACAACGGCAGCACACAAAACGCATGATATGCCATGTCCCAGAAAGTACAAATGACAGTGCTCTGCAGGATGCATGCCAGAAAATAGTAGGTGCAACGTGCAGAAATAGTAAGGGAAGGTCGAAAGCTAATCCATGGCAGGCAAGAGTAATGCAACACCAAAGGCAGCAGCGTTGTAGTGCCATCGGTAAAACACGGAAGATAACCCCCAGATACGGCCGTACAAACACACCCTATGACATCATCGGTGTGCACAGCACAATAGTATAAAGTGTGAATGCACACAACACACAGCCGTGTATTCCCAAACGCCGCACCATAGGTGTAAACACACGGGAACTTTTAAAATGTACATGTTGGGTGCTGCCATGGCTGTGATCCATCAGCATGTGTTAGAGACAGACGGTGTTGTGGAGGAGGATGCCGACAACCACCGTAGGCCTCGGAGGAGAAGGAGAGTGTTCAGACCAAGGGTAACCTACCAGGGGCTACAAGACCTGGAGTCCACTGAGCCTAGGAGAGCCCATTTTCAGTGGATGCCTGGGCAGAAAAGCTCTGCATACAAATTATACAGAAAATACAATTTCAGTTACATAAATAGCTAGAAGGCAATACAGTAAAGAAATAGGCATGGATTTTAAAATATAACAATATAATGCAAATACACTAAACTCACAAAACAGGGCGTAAATCCCTATGTCACCAGATGCATAGCAATGTATAGGACATGTGGTTAAAGTGAGTGACTCCAGATCTAGCAAAAGGCCAGTTACTAATAGTGTGCCACAGGGATGAGTACTGGGATCACTCCTGTTTGGAACATACTTCTGTGAAGTCAAAGCTAATGTGGAAGACCTCTGTATGACAAAGCTTGCCAATGACTGCAAGCTGACAGCAATCATTGAATCCCTCATGATATCGATATCCTTCAGAAGGGTCTAGATCAGACAAATGAATGGCACCAGAACCATGGCCTAAAACTTAATGTGAAAAAATGCATTATCATTCCCTTTGGGGAGTCAAATGGCCCTGCAAATTACAACATCAATAGCACACCCTAAGAATAGACTTTTTATTTTTATTTTATTTTAAGTTTGATGACCGGGAACTCCACTGGGCCCTAAAGAGCCCGTTTTCAGTGGAGGCCCGGGGAAAAAAAGCTCCACAAAATTACATTTTACAAAAACATAATTAATGAGAAATATACAGTAAGTTAACATATATAGTCATTGCACTTTGTAAGTCAGGTATACATTGAGCATTGATTTTAACAAGTACACTGGTATTTGAAACATCAGTACATCAGTAGTAGGGAGTAGATCTGTCCCTAGTATGGGAGAGATCATCTCAGGTCATGGTGCAAGTGTTAGTAATGATAATTGGTATTGATTATGATGGAGGGTAGAAAGAGAGGGGGGTTGGAGATGAGGTTATGTTGGAGCATGACAAGGGCATTCCCATTTGGAAGACAGATGAGAGTATAAGTGAAATTTGAAATTGTTATGGTTAGGTAGGTTGCGTATGTGGGAGGGGAGAGAGTTCCATTGTTTATCCATGAAGCAGGATAGTAGTAGTTGGCCAGGAGGGTGTGATGGTTTGTAGACTTGTAGGAGATTTTGGTTTTCAGATCTGACTTAGAGATGAGTGATCTAGGTGCAACCCCTGCAAATTACATCAGTAGCACACCCCTAAGAATTGAATCAGAGGTGAGTCATCTAGGTGCATGGATAAATAGTAGCCTGAACTTTGCCGTGTGTCCACAGTGGTGTAGAAGTCCTTCTATGTAGTTAAACTTATAACTAAAGGTATGGCATCCAGACCCAAGGAAATTGTAGTTCCACTAATTGGCTTAAATTCTGGTGTCATTCAAAGGGGATCCAATGTCTGTCTGCCTGGGATGACATGCTGGACAAGCCACGCTGCTTCGCAAGGGACGGCTTGCACCTGTCACCCCTGGGCTTCCGGATATTGGCAAAGGCTCTTGCCACCCCCATAGTGCCTTTTTAGGCAAGGCTCAAATTCTAAACCTACCACCCTAGAACACCAAAAAGGAAAAAAACTAAGGGTAATGCTGCTCAATGCCAGAAGTCTCAATCTCAAGATGCACGCACTCGAGGCCCTTCTCAATATGGAGAACATCGATGTCTGTGCTGTGACAGAAACCTGGTTCAAGGCTCCTGAGAGCACCCCAGCACTAACAGGTTTCACCTCATATCATACGTTCCGCCCCAAAATCCGGACAACACCAAGAAAGGAGGGGTGTCCATATTCATAAAGGACACCCACACCTCAAGGTTGGTGGCAACGCACGATGCATCTGAGACCATCCAGGTGCAATTAACCATAGGCAAGACTGCTCTGCAATTTGTAGCATGTTACAGGCCACCCTCTCAAACTCAGGAACCTCACATGGCCTTCCTGAAAACATTGGAGGATAAATGTATCTCCAAACACCATCATACTAGGTGACTTCAACTACCCTAATATAGACTGGGAACACTACTCAAGCCCGAACACTCTAACCCAAAGATTCCTGGAGTTCATAAACTCAAATGCCATGGAACAACTAGTCACCATCCCCACAAGAGGTGAAAACATACTTGATCTCATCATCACGAACATGGGATCAAAATGTTCAACACCGAAGTATACCCTCACTGGTGAGATCAGATCATAAACTAATCTCGCTGGAGGTCCTCATCCCGCCCCACCTGAAACAAAAAAGACCACAGTGAAAAACTTCTCAAAAGCCGATTTCACACTTCTAAAAACTAGTGTGGTCTCCTTTAAGGCCCCTGAGCCAGTGGTAAACATTACTCAAACCGCTGAATCACTTACAAATGCCTTCTACCAGCACCTACAGGACTGCATGGATCAGGCAATCCCAAACAAAACTAAGACTCTCTGTACCAAAGGCAAGCGTCCAGTCTGGTGGACCCCAGCCATAAACAAGCTCTACAACAAAAGGAGGAAGCTACTACAAGATAGAGCAAAATCCTTGAAAGGTAAGACACCTTTGATCATTATAAGTAAAAACTAAGAGCTCTCATAAAATCATCCAAGGCAAATTTTGAGAGAAAAATCGCCAAGGACTCTAAAGACAATCATAAGGCCTTCTTTAGCTATGTTAGAAACCTAGGAGGAAACTCCCAGATATGCTCAGAATTAGTTCAAAATGATGTGAAAATTACTGAACCTACACACATTGCTAACATACTGGCTGACAGGTTCAGTGCAAACTTCTCCCCTCCCCCAAAAGGAGAGATATCTATTCCAGAGGATTGTAGCCCCCAAACATCTCCAACGCCCAGGTGAGAACTGCCCTCACTAAGGCAAAAACACAGCATCCATGGGACCGGATGGTGTCCCCGGCTGTGTGCTTCATGAACTCAACGAGGAATTAAACCCACAGTTAGGACAGCTGTTTAATCTTAGCCTCACCTCAGGATACGCACCCAAGGAGTGGCGCACGGCGACTGTGGTCCCACTTCATAAGGCGGTGCCTCCACAGACCCTGGAAATTACCGCCCATTAGCTTGACAAGCCTTATCTGCAAAGCCATGGAGAGGATCATAATGGAACTCATAAATAAAGACATAGGGAACTTGCAGACTTTGGATCCAACCCAGTTTGGCTTTGTCAAAGGCAGATCCTGCCTCTTAAACTTGGTTGACTTTTTGAGACAGTCACCAAGGCCATTGATGAGGAAAGGCAGTCCATACAGCCTACCTCGACCTGGCAAAGGCCTTCGACACAATACCCCACTCAGGTATCATCGAAAAACTCATCAGCTTGAATGTAAACCCATACATCACAAGATGGGTTGCAAACTGGCTAGCGACAGAACCCACAGGGTCAGAGTTGCTGGAGCCATGTCAGACTCAAAGCCTGTCACAAGTGGTGTCCCACAGGGCTCAGTCCTGGGTCCACTCTTGTTCGGCATCTACTTTTCTGAAGTACAAGCAAACACAGGAGGGTTATGGCTGACAAAGTTTGCAGATGACTGCAAACTGGGCGCCATAGTCGAAAACACATCTGACACAGATATCCTCCAGAAGGGCCTCACAGAAACGGATAACTGGTGCCAGAGCCATGGCCTGAAGTTAAACGCCAAAAAATGCATAGTCATACCCTTCGGGAAAAACAAGGTTACCCCTAGCTACCATATAGGTGACAATCCACTGAGCACAGAAAAAGTCATCAGGGATCTGGGGACCCAAGTTGACAGTAGTCTTTCGTTTGACACTCATGTTGCTAAAGTAGTTAGGAAAACCTTCTATATCGCCCACCTGATCATGAAGGGATTCACATCTAGATCAAGGGAGGTCATCGTCCCCTGTACTCATCACTCATTAGACCTATGATTGAGTACAATGCCCGTTCGAATGTATCTGACCAGACACCTGATGCAGCTTGAAAGGCCCCAAAAGTTCCTCACCAAAAGGATAAAGGGTCTCAAAAATATGTCTTATGCTGCCCGACTGAAAGAACTCCAGCTTTATTCAGTCTCATACCGCTTGCTCAGAGGTGACCTGTGCCTGACATATAAGGCCATGTCAAACCCAGATTTGATGAATATGCTTCACCTCAAAAATCTAGATCCCTCAGAACCACAAGGGCGGGAGACTTAAACCTTGACACGGTTATAAATAGAACGTGCTGGAGGGACAGATTCATCACCCAGAGACTCCCTATGCGGTGGAACAAAATCCCGGTACATGTGAGGCAGAGCACCTCGCTGGCCTTGTTCAAGAGGAATCTTGACCAATGGATGGGAGATCGCAGATATACCCCAGGGATTACTTCAGTGTCACTGCTTGACAGAGGCACAGAAAAATGATAGGCATAGTTTTTATTCAAACTAAAGGGGTGGCGAAAGCCACATAACTATGGGCTAGGCTTATAAATGCCCTTGGGCAGATAGCCTAGTATGAACCTATGAACCAATGAACTCAGTCCTTGTTATACCAATAGTCAAGTACAGTGTGGAATTTGGCATGTACTTGACTAAGCACTTACAGCAGCTGGAGCAACTGCAAAGGTTCCTCATAAAGACAATTTAGGGTTGTAAACCACATGTCTTGTGCAGATTAAGGGGTGACCTATGCCTGACCTACAAGGCACTAGTAAATGCAGCCTTGATGGAGCTGCTACACATCTGCAAGTCAAACAGCACATGAGTCCTCTGATCTAGGGATCTATACTTAGCGAAGCAAACAAAACATGCTGGAGAGACAGATGTGTCTCAGAGATTGTCTCTCCTTTGGAACAGGCTCATGTTAAGCAGAGCCTTTCACTGGCACTCTTAAAATGCAGTCTGGATCAATGGATGGGGAATCACAAATTCACTCCGTGTAGTAGTGCCTATGTCATTTATAGACTAGGGCAATCTAAGATACTGAAGGCATAGGCACAAACCCATGCCATCCTCTTACCCCTAAGGGACATATATTAGTAAAATCAGGTTATCCTTTTTCCCCCCATTTAAGCTGCTCTACATGCATTCTGCACAGCCAAAAATGGCAAATCAGATTTCTGGCCTCAGCAGTTTTATTTATTTATTTATTTTGCAATTTTATGTTTATCTGCTGACTAAGATTTGGCTCTTCTCATAGGTTCATAGGTTGACACTAGGCTATCTGCCCTAGGGCATTTATAAGCCTAGCCAGAGTGTGTTTGGCTTTCGCCACTCTTTTAGATTAGTTGACTGTGCCTCTGTATAGTAGGTCACAGAAGGTAGCCCTTTTAAGGTTAGTTTACTGTACCTCTGTCAAGCAGGGACACAGAAGAGATCCCAGGGGTAACCTTACGATCTCCCATCCCTTGAACCAGGTCTCAGTCACTGCACAAATATCGATGTTCTCCATTTTAAGGAGTGTCTCGAGTGAGTGCATTTTGAGATTTAGACTTCTAGCATTGAGTAGCATTACCCTCAGTTTTTGCTTGCCTGTTCCTGTTATGGTGGTGAATTTGTCATTTGAACCTTGCCTAAGAAAGGCACTATAGGGGTGACGAGAGCAATAGCCAGTATCCGTTTTTAACATACCTCCCAACTGACCAGATTTTTTGCCACTTATTTTTGGCTAATTCCTCATAAAATTTGTGGTTTTCTGGAAATTCACAGAGGACTGAAGTCACTAAATAATGACATATGAGTTTCAGCCTTCATATCCTTCAAAAAATGCATGCTAACACAAATCCTGTTATTCTAGCAACTTTCTAAGTTAAAACGAAAAATATTTAAAATCTATCCCTATTTTTCGGCCATTGTATCTCACTATTATTTTAGGATTTGTCCAGATTTCTTGTACTAAGAGGTTGAGAGGTATGGAGATATGGTATGTAATGCCCTAGTCGGGGGTGGGGGGCAGATTAGTCAATTAACTTGATCAGGCTTGACCCTATAACTTGGTTACAGGAAACAAGAGCCTGAATCCTCTAGACTAACTACCAGAATGCTGACAGAATTGTGAGTTTGAATTTCAATACATTTTCAGGGAGTGTGTTTCAGTGCATTTTCAAGGGATTATGAGTGAATTTCACTACATTTTCATGGAACTGTGAATTTCAAGGAAAGAGAAATTTACTGCTGCTCATGTTAAGTCTGTTTTCAATATGCAACTAACTGCTTTGTGTAGCGAATGGCAGTCACTGTGCTGTAGAATTTCAAAGCAGTGTTAGTAGTGCAATTGCATTTGGTACAGAAGGCTGTGGATTCTACTCCAACACCATGTGGATGGAGTGCTGATTATTTGGTGCATTTTCAGGGGGGATAGGGGTTCTGCACTCCTGAGTGTGTCCTCCTTTGTATGAGATGCATACTTGTCGGTTTGTCAGTCCTATATTATTATATTACCAGCTTACCAATTTTTTTTCTTAATGTTACATTGGCAATTAATTCTTCAAGGGCAACAGGCACTGTATTTGTAGATGAAGCACTGAAGTGTAAAGTTGTTTCCCAGTAGCAACCTCTTCTTTTACTTCTGCAGAGATTGTACTTATCGACTGATATTGGTGGATTGTGATGACAGATGTCTGAGTGGCCTTTTATTGTTGAAAAATTTTGAAATGGTTAGTTTTGTCATTATTGGTTCATATGTTTTGTTTCATTGCTTACTAGAATGTTCAAAACTTCAGATTTAAACCACATTCTAACAAGTGTGCTGTATTATGCAAGGAATATAATTTAATACAATCAGGACGGTGAATCAAAGAACACAAACATGTATGTATGGCTGTAAAAATGTGTGTAAGGAGCCTTTGACTTGAAAATGGCCTATAGGTAAACTTAATCCTCCACTGCATTTTCTTTGAATGTGGTTTTATGCCATTGCAATGAATGTGGGTTTCAAGGGCAGATACGTTTTCTGCTCATGCTGTCTGTTTTCACTGTCAGACTGTGTTGTTTGGTTTGCAAATGGCTATTAGTGTCTGTGCTATTTTATTTCAATATCTGTAATCATTGTAGAAGTAAATAAAAAAGCAAGTAAAGTAAAACTGCAATGTGTATAAGGAATCCAACTTCCAAATTCTGTACTAGTCCTTCAGTGATAATTATTGTATTTACACATACCCATGTAGCAATGCAGCTTTCTTTAGTAACTGCCATATACATAATCACTTGGTCTGAAACTGTGTGCCTTCTGCTGTGTAATCTTATACTACAAAAGTCCTTTGCTTAAGGGCCTCTAGCTCAGAGGGACTTTCTAGTTAACGTGAAATGAATGAATGAAAATAAGGATACATAAGAGGATATGCTATTTTAAGAAAAGTGTGCAGAGAAGTACATTAATTATGTGTTTGAGACTAACATATGACCCACCAGAGCTTGGAGTCCTTGGAGACATGGAAACATTAGCAGCATGTCAGGCAAATATATTAATGTGACTAAATGACATCTGAGACTAGAGGTAATCCAGAAAGCTCAAGTCAGGTCTGGTATCCCACCTGTGACCCAGTGGAGAGAGGACTAACAAGAAACAGAGACCAAAGGATTAGTCCAGATAAAAATCACTTTAGCTAGCAGATCTGGGGGACTCCTTATCTGATACCCTCCCTGTGAGAGGAATAGACACCTTCTTGGACTTTCAAGTAGTTTATTCAGTTAAGCAAGTAGATGGATGAGTGCTCTCGTTCTAATACATTACATTCAACAGGTCAGTTATTTAAAGGCAGTTACAGCCAATGGTGTGAGGGTCCAGGGGAGCTGACTGGAACAAAATCTACTGAGACATGGTTTAAAGCCACGGAGAGCACACCAACAGTGCAAGGTTATGTCTTCCACACATTTAGGCCAGCTACTTGACAGGCAGGGACTAAAGGCTGAGGTGTCTCTATCTACATCCAAATAAATATACTTCAAGGCTGGTCAAACAGGACAATGCATGTGAGATGCTCCATGTTCACATCACCATAGGTAAAAATCCAGTACCACTTCCTTGCAAGCTATAGGTCCCCTTCCATGACCCAAGAAACCCATACCATGTATTTAAACTTATTAGAAACACTAACCATCCAACCGAATACCATTTTCATGGGTGACTGTAATTACCCCACTATTAACTGGGAATCCTACATGACACCAAATGTACATGCACAGAGATTCCTGGATTTTGTAAACACAAACTCCCTGAACCAGATAGTCAATACACCAACCAGGGGTGCAGCCATACTGGATCTGGTCCTCGCTAATATGGGAAACTGCTGCACACCCCCTACTGTAATGCCTTTCCTGGTAAGGTTAGACTACAAAATACTCTCCTTTGAAGTAACAATAAACCTGGACCCCCAGCTCAACCGGGAATATTCAGGAACTATTCTAAGGCTAACTTCCTGTTATTAAGTGAGAACCTGGCAAGATTTCAAGCCCCCATAAACCCTGAGAACACTTCTGCCTATACAGAACTGTTCACGGAAAACCCTGTACAAGCAGGTTAATAGCTGCACAGAAGCAGCTGTACCTACCAGGAAGTAGTACAGAACTAACTCAAAACACAAGCCACCCTGGTGGAATCACAAAATCAATAGGCTGTATAACAGGAGGAAGAAAATCATGGCAAAGATTAAGAGGTGCAGCACCCAGTAGGATAAAAGCACTCTTATCAAACTAAACAAACAACTCAGAGGACAAATAAAGTCTACCAAAGCCAAAGTTGAGGTACGTTTGTCCACCCAGGCCAAGTATAACCACAAAACATTCTTTAGCTATGTCCGCAACCTCAAAGGCAATACACAATTGTGTGCGGAGCTCGTTGTGAATGTAGCCACCTATACTGAGCCAGAAGATATAGCAAACTTCCTGGCTGATAAATTCATCTCCAACTTTTTCCCTCTCTCCCCTTCAACCTTCCTCAGGAAATATTATTAAATATAACTCCCCCTACTATCACTAGGGAACACGTCCTTAATGCTCTGTCTAAGACCAAGAACACTGCATCAATGGGCCCAGACAATATTCCAGGATGCCTTCGAAATAGCATGAAACATAACCTATCAGGGCCACTGGAATTACTGTTTAACTGTAGCCTCCAAACAGGCTTAGTGCTTCAGAAAGGCAACAGTCATCCCTCTGCACAGAGGTGGGCCATCTACAGACCTGGGAAACTACAGACCCACAAGTCTCACTAGTCTTATATGTAAAGCCATGTAAAGAATTATCATGGGGATGATCAATAGAGATATAGTAAACCTCCAGACACTACACCCAACCCAGTTTGGTTCTGTCAAGGCCAGATCATGCCTACTTAACCTAGTGGACTTCTGTGAGAAGGTCACCAAAGCAATGGATGAGGGCAAAATCATTCACACTGCCTAGCTTGACCTGGTCAAGGCATTTGGCAAAATACCCTCTCGTGCATTGTTGACAAACTCAAGAGGTTAGGTACAATCCCACATGTCATCTGGTGGATATTCAACTGGCTCACAGACAGGACCCAGGAAGTTAGAACTGGGTAATCTACCTCTACAAAGAGGCCAGTCACAAGTGGAGTCCCTCAGGGATCAGTCCTTGGACTGCTCCTTTTTGGCATTTACTTCTCAGAAGTCAAGGCCAATGTGAATGGTCTGTGGCTGACTAAATTTCCAGATGATTGCAAATTAGGAGCCATCACTGAATCTCACACTGACACAAATGTTCTCCAGGAGGGGCTCACACAAACAAACAACTGGTGTCAGAGCCATGGACTAAAACTAAAAGCCAAGAAATGCATAATAGAATCCTTTAGGAAATCATCCATCCCTAGTAACTATAATATTGAAAACACACCCCTTCAAGTTGACCCAGTAGTTAGGGACTTAGAGACACACACACATAGTAATCTAGCCTTTGATCATCACGTGTCTACACACACAGATAGTAATCTAGCCTTTGATCATCACGTGTTTACAGTGGTGAGGAAATCATTCTATGTTGCACAACTTACAAACAAAGGTATGGCAACTAAGTCCAAGGAAGTCATTGTCCCACTGTATTCGGCTTTCATCAGACCTATCATTGAGTACAATGACCCCTTTGGTATGTACCTAACCAGGCATATCCAACAATTAGAACGTCCACAGAGGTTCCTCACTAAAAGAATACAGGGTGTAATTAAAACATCTTTTGCAGACCACCTGAAGGCCCTATCCCTGTATTCTGTTCCTACAGGCTTTTGAGGGGAGATCTATGCCTAGCATACAGGGCATTGTAAGACCCCACTCTGATGGACCTCCTGTATATCCACAAAACAAACAGCACCAGAATTACCTGTTCTAAAGACTTAAACCTTGCCTATGATATAAATCTGACCTGCTGGAGAGATAGATATGTATCCCAGAGACTACCCAATCTGTGGAACAGGCTCCCCATTTATGTGAAGCAGAGTTCCTCCCTAACCCAATTCAAGTGCACCTTGGACAATTGGATGGGAAAACGGAAATGCATCCCTGATTTGGCACCTGTGTCTTAAATGGACACACGTAACCTGTAAATGGTTCATCTCCCAGGGTCATGCTTACACTTATCAAGAGTGTCTTAACTTGTTAGAGATTTGGGATGCATGGCTAGGCTTAAAAATGCCCTTGTGGTCATCAGCCTAGGAAACGCCTATGAACCAAATCCACAGCAACATCATGTGTAACTGAGTGTATATTGTGGTCTTTTCACACATGATGTCAGAGTTTCTTAAGGTGATCTTTCCACAACCACCAAGCCCTGTGTCCCAATTTCCCACCCCCAGCCTGGTACTCAACTAACCACCCCCTGCCTGGTACTCAACTAACCAGACTGCGTCCCCCCCTTTGTAAATTCCTGGATCCGCCACTGATATATATATATATATATATATATATATATATATATATATATATATATAGAGAGAGAGAGAGAGAGATAATACACATACACACATATACATATACACACACACACACACACATATATATATATATATATATATATATATATATATATATATATATACAGGAAAAAACAGAAATAAAATAATATTTACACTAATGTATACAGCAATTCTTACAGAATATATCTCTGAAGACTCATTAAACTGCCAAATTCCATACAACAACCATAGGACATAGATTGACAGTTTGCTATTAATAAGTCCAGTGCTATCCAGTACTTATGTTCTTTGGCTATTTTGTTAATTTTTCTCTTAATAGTTTAATACATTTGACTTAGATACTCTACAGTGACAGGAGTTATAAGTTCTATAAATATAGTGGTTTGATATAATGGTTAAAGTGTTCAGCTCACAGACACAAGCTGCAGGGTTTGATTCTGACATTGAGTTATTGGCTACTCTTAAAATGGCCCTTCAAGATGGTTAGCCTAGTATTCATCTATAAAGGAATAACCTCATGTTTTCCAATTACTTGTCATCATTTTCTTTGGCTATTGTTAATAAGCTCCAGAAAAGGTATGAATATCCAGAAAATGGAGTACTAAACAACACCAAAGATTTAGTTAACATAAATTTATGAGACCACAATGCTTGCATGAGAAAACAGAATTTTTGCATTAAAAAGTTGTAGAACTCAAGTCATAAAACACGTTGGCTGCCAAAACACTTTGTTTAAAAGTTGACTCATCCGACAACCAACAGCCTTTCTTTTGTATACAATTTCAGTCGAATTTTGGAGTGATAAATTATCTGTGAAGAATGTATGCAATTTACAAGAAAATACCCTGCAAAACAAAGATGACGTGGTCGTTTTCTTTAAGATGTTAAAAGCATTTTTATCTAGTCAAGTTAAAACTGAGAAGCTCATTTGGTGAGTATACTCCCAGCAGTTATATATGGTACAACATTTGTAGTTCATAATTATTTTATATATTTTAGATAAATATGATCTACCTACCTCCCCATTTGTTTAGAACATAAAGAATGGGTAGGTATTCTTTTCTGATTATATCTGACATTAATTCACTATTAAAGATTAACATGTTTCTGTTGCTTTGGACTCTAAGCCAATATTCTGTATCCAAATCAAATTTGACCAACAAATCATCTCGGTTATTCACTTTAATCTCTCTTAGCATTTGTTTCCAAAAGAATAAATCTCTATTTTTTTAAGCTTAACATTTTTTTTTGAAAACTCCGACTTCTGTACAGTGTAGTGTCAGTGCTGTAGAGAATAATGTGAAGCACAACACTTTTATTTCAGGGCATTTATAAATAACAGTTATAAATATTTGTAACATGTTATTTATCTAAGCAGAATCTGTTGGACTATTATGCTGAAAAGTATTTCTTTAACAGCCATTTCATATTATAATTTAAGACGCATATGTTTGCTTCATTTAACTAATTAACTGTATGCATTTTTCTACATGTTGGAATAATCAGAATTTAATCATAAAGCCATTATTTTAGTACTTGAAATTATAACATAGGTTTCTATTTCAGGAAGTCCTATTGCACCATGTTTCCATTCCCTCACTTGGCGTACCAAAGCTATTCTAGCTTTGTTGGGATACTTTAAGAACTTCAGTCAAATATCATTAAACTGTTTAATGTCTTCTGTAAAGGTAGCTAAAGAGATTGTCTTCATAGTGCATAGTATTTTGGGTAAAATAATCTTTTTTTTTTGTAATTTTTTTGGCACCATACTGCCTGTGGACTATCACCTCCCAGTGATCTATTGGCATATTTGTTCCTCACAGGATGAGAGCTATTCCTACCTTATTAGTTACATGTGAGGCAAAAACTGATTGCTGAGACATCATCCTGACAGTCGTTAGGAGATTTCAGTGACGTGACATACTCCATCATCCTGGTGGTGGCATGAGTTTCACCTCACTGCAGAGGGATCACCAATGCCACTTTCACAGAGCACACCTGCTCCTTGACATGCCTCCATAAGAGGATATCTCATTGTCTTTTATGGACCCACTCACATCTCTCTTCTCCGTGTTCTGTTCTCAGGAAAGCAGCCTATGCCTATCCACTGGAATGCCAGGTATCCACAGGGGTAGAAATCACCATAACCCTTCCTCCCTCTTTGCCGTTGAGTTCTCCATGCTATTCCATTTTGCTCAGCTGCTAATCAATCTCAGGTTGTCCAGATTTCACTCAGTCCCTCTGTGCCACAGTGACAGAGTTGTAAAAAACATTTTGCTTAAAATTAAAGTACCTTCTACCAAAAAGAATAAGTTATTCCATTTCTTTGTTATTGTTTTAATATTGTCTTAAATAATGTATAAGTGATCATCGATATTTTCCTTTAATCTGGATGTAATACAAATATTTCATCTCTTTACTATTTATTTTAAATCATGCGGTGGTGTTGCTGCAGTAGCGTTGTCGCCTCACAGTAAGATGTTGTCCTGTTCAATTCTCAGCTAGAGCGTCTTCTGTGTGGAGACATGCGTGAATGGGCGTACCTTCGTTGAAGGTTGTGCATCAGGGCCAGCAACTCGGCACGTAAAAAAATCTACTGCAATCATTAGCGGACCGGAGTTCTGCTGTGGCGACCCCTAACCAGGAAAAGCCAAAAGACACAACAACAACATTAGTTTTCAGCAAATAATTTAACTTTTGTTAATTAATAAGGTGCTAATTTCAAAGGTTCTTGGAATTCATAAATTCCAGTGCCCTGGATCAACTATTACATTGTCCCACCAGGGTCTCCAGTATCATAGACCTGGTCATTACCAACATGGGAAATTGATGCTCCACACATAGAGTTACCCCCTCGTTGCTCAGGTCAGACTATAAGCTAATGACCCTTAACATCCACATCCCACCCCACCCCCCAGTAAGGAAACCTCCATAAAAAACTTCTCCAAAGTAAACTTCATGTTACTCAAGTCAGAAGTGACAAAATCCATGACACCTCTGCAGACGGGAACTGAACGTTCAACTGCTGAGTCCTACACTAAGGCACTGTATGAACACATCCAGTCATGCATGAATCATGCCATCCCAAATAGAACCAAGATGTTCTCATCCCAAAAAATGAAGCCAATCCAAAAAAAGAAGTCAATCTGGTGGTCCCCTGCCATAAACAAACTTTACAACAAAAGGAAGAAACTGTTGCAGAAAAGAGGAAAATCCCAGGATGCAAAAAACTCCCTTACCAGCCTCAGTAAGAAGCTGAGATCATTCATAAAATCGTCCAAAGCTAGTTACAAAAATAAAATTGCCAAAGATTCCAAAGACAACCACAAGGCATTCTATAACTATGTGAAGAATCTGAATGGCAATGCTCAGATCTGCTCTGAGCTACAACAGAATGGCATTAAATATACTGATCCCAAGGATATTGCCAATATCCTGGCAGATCGATTCAGTGCCAACTTCACACCCCTCTCACCCCCTAAATGGCCCATCTCAATACCAGAAGATTACCAAATTCCGGTAATAATGGCCACACAGGTAAAAAATGCACTCCCCAAAGCTAAGAATACAGCATCCATGGGGCCAGATAAAATCCCGGGCTGTGTACTACATGAACTACAAAATGAACTGGCACCTCACCTACAGTGTCATGTTTAATCATAGCCTCACCTCAGGCTTCATGCACACTGAGTGGCGCACAGCTACAGTTATCCCACTCCACAAGGGGGGGATCCATCTTGGATCCCAGGAACTACCGCCCCATCAGTCTGATGAGCCTGATCTGCAAGGCCATGGAACGTATTATCATGGAACTTATAAACAAAGACATTGGCAACCTTCAAACACTGGACCCCACCCAGTTTGGGTTCGTGAAGGGGCGATCTTGTCTCCTGAACCTGATTGACTTCTTCGAATCAGTCTCCAGAGCCGTGGACGAGGGTAAGGTGGTCCACACAGTCTATCTGGAACTCGCCAAGGCCTTTGACACCATCCCCCACTCTGGAATCATAGATAAACTTACTAATCTGGGCATTAATCCCTACGTCACTCAATGGGTTGCCAACTGGCTTACTGACAGAACCCACACTGTAAAAGTAGCTGACTCCAAATCCAGCTCCAGACAAGTGACAAGTGGAGTACCTCAGGGTTCAGTCCTGGGACCATTCTTGTTTGGCATCTACTTTTCTGAAGTACAGGCCAATACTAAGGGACTCTGGCTAACAAAGTTCGCAGTTGACTGCAAACTGGGAGCCATTATTGAATCTCCAAATGATGTGGATACTCTACAAAAGGGCCTTACAGAAACAGATGCTTGGTGCCAGAGCCATAGGCTCAAGCTCAATGCCAAGAAATGTACAGTTATCCTCTTTGGGAAAAAACATGTACCCATGAATTACCACATAGGTGCCAGTACACTAAACACTGAAAGTTTGATAAGAGACTTAGGGACACAGGTGGACAGTGATCTCACCTTCGATAACCACATTGCCACAACAGTCAGGAAATCCTTGTATGTGGCACACCTCATCACTAAGGGCTTTTCATCCAGAAAAAAGGTCATTGTGCCACTGTACTCATCCCTCATTAGACCCATTATAGAATACAACACCCCATTTGGTATGTACCTCTCAAGACACCTGCAACAACTGGAAAGGCCGCAGAAATACCTCACTAAAAGAATCACAGGCCTAAAGCAGATGCCCTATGCTGACTGCCTTAAACTCCAGCTATACTCTGTCACATATCGTCTACTCAGAGGCGATCTCTGCTTAACATACAAGGCCATGTCAAACCCAGAGCTGCTGGATATGCTACACTTAAAGAAATCCCAATCCCTCAAGAGCCACACACTCTGGGGATCAAACCTTGTCATCACAATATACAAAACATGCTGCAGGGATATGTTCCTGACCCAGAGACTCCCCAGACTCTGGAATAGACTGCCCTTACATGTCAAGCAGAGCACCTTTTTGGCCCTCTTCAAAAGGAACCTTGATGATTGGATGGGTAAAGGAAATTCACCCCGGTGATCATGTCAGTTGCCTGCTAGATAGGGGTCTAGGAAGTAAATAGTGTGGGAAGAAATAGCCAGGGAATTGTTATGGCTAGGCTTGTATAGGCCCTAGGGCCGATAGCCTAGTACCAACCTATGATTGACAATATGACAGTATTGACTGATTGTGATAATCACGGATTACTAGAGAAACAACATTTTGTGGGGAATAGGGTGCATATATGCTGCAAACTGAAAGGCAATTCCCTAAGGCTGTGTGGTTTAGTGCTAGCATATTTAGAAATGCAGGGATGTGTGAGGCTTAACAATATGCATTGTTAAGTTCACAGTTTTGATGATTCCCATTGGGATGTTCAGTGGTGTGAAATTCAGTTATAAATCCAACAGCTTCTCCTCCAAGACTTACCATTCACATGCAACCTGCATTCCTCTCATAAAGCAGCCTAGTGCATTACACTTTTTTCCCTTCAGTTAAACAAAAGTTTAGAAAGCTCTTCCACAATCCATCATGATCACAAAAATGAACAATCAGTCTAAATAATAGATACTGATTATGCTGTATTCTGCAGAGCTTCTAAGAGGAAACCTTATGCAGGGCTAGTTGATTGCTCAAATGTAATATTTAGAAGTGGTAGAACACTACAGTTACAAAAAGATCACTTCATGAGACATCTAGAAGTGTTTCAGCTTGCTGCGTACAGTAAAGATGCTCTCCCAGAGACTCGGGGGGGGGGGGGATAGATAAACACAACAAAACATGTCTCATTACAAAAACAAATTATCTACAAACAGTTGCTTAGAACACAAATTGCAGCTAACAAATTGTACAGCACAAAATAAATAAATAAATACTTCAACATACAGTTGGTACAGTGTCCATACAATTGCACTTGACACCAAGAACAGACTAATAATTCCAGTAGGTAAAGTAAGGCCACACATCCTTAGTTTGACAGTCATTCCAAAGAGGTCCCCTTTTTGAACTTTGTCTTGGCCCTGCACCACGACAAAACACACTTTCCAAACAGCTGAAACTACCTCACCAAACGTATTCCTTAGAGTCTGGCAAAATTTTAAATCATCCTTCGCTTCAATTTAGGTGCCTTTTCAGGAGTCTCCTTAGGGGCTCCTCTCTTCATCCAAGCAACACAAGTGAGCCCATAGCTCATACTCACAGTGCTCCGAGGAAAAGAAACCCAAAACATAACTTTAGCCAAATCCCCACCACCACACGGTGTTTCACCAATAAAGTCCCCGTGATGGTGGGACGAAAGTCAATGGAGTTGTACTTGCAAGTGCTTATCAATTTTTTTTTATTGAAATTTTGCTTTTCAGATCGATCGTTCATTGTGGTTCTTTTCCATAGGAACCACATTTAATGATTGCTGCAAACACAAAGTTTTAATGTAAGCAGCACTGATTAAGCAGCTATAAGCGCATGCAGAATTCTAGTTTTTAATGCTTAGCAGCTGCTCATACATTACTGTGGTTTCTATAGAAAACAACCGCAATGAGCGATCGGGGATCACGCTAAAAAAGCAAAGATTTAACTGAAGTAGCACTTGTTAAATGCAAGTGAACCCCCTCCACGCCTCTCGACCTGCCAGAGGAAAAAATCTTGACAAAAGACAGAAAACAAGCACATTGAACGATCGGCGATCGCTCTGAAAAAAAAAACAACTGAAGGAGCGGTTATGAAATGCGACTGAAACCTCCCAATGCCATGTCTCTCAGCCTGCTAGAGCAACAAATGTTGACACGTGTAATGAGACAGAAATGACAAACGACAGTCGACAGGGACATATTTTAAATATGGCTATAAACGTAGAATGTTACCAGAATGACAATTAGTGTTAGCTTTGAGTTTACAAACTATAGGAAATTTGAAACTCAAACAGGTCGTTTATACAGGGGCTGCAAAAGAAACCAAGTAAAGGACAATGCACGATCGTTCGAAAAAATATTAATGAAACGAGCAGTTTGCACCTATAAGTGCTTACGAATTCCTTGTTACATTACACGTTTTTTTATTAATGATTCATTGTTGTGCTTCCTACAGAAAGTTTATAAAAATAGTTGCCCTTGCACTACAAAGATCCCACATGACAGGAACAAAAAAAATAAATAGAAAGTTGTTACTGGGAGCTAAAACATGAGGGGAATTGAGGAAATACAGGAAATTAAAAGAAAGTTGACACCGTGGGTGGGAATGTGAGTGACGTTATAAAGTGGGCGTTACTTTTGTCATCTTTAGTTTCGACCCGAATTTTAAACTCTGGGATTGTCCCTTTAAGGGAGGTTTCTATAAAGTGCAAGCTATGGTCATTGATCAACAATACCATACTGCAATAACTTACAGATGTACAAGACTATAAAAATATATAAAAAGATGTAAAAATAAAAATCCCCAAATGGGATCCAATGAAAAAATAAAATAAAGTAGGTTAAATCTAAAACAACTTTAAATCAAAGGATATTTATTAGAGCCTAGCATCTCTTAATTTTAGGACTGAGGTCAGGGAAATATGTTCATTTAACTCGGGGATCTATTGGCTTCAAGAAACAATTGCCAATAGACCTCTCTATAGTCAATTTTAGTTTCTCATAGCCTTCCTCTTGGATCTTGAGCTATTTCTTCTAACACAAAGAAAGTGCAACCGTCCTGTTTACAACTCAAGGTATGTTTATGTAATGGATTCGTCTCATCTTTAGTCTGCATGTCATACACTTATTCATATATTCACTTTTTGTGTACAGTTTTCCCTACATAAAACGCGTCACATCCTATACACTCCACTAAACAGACTACCCCATATTATTACAATTCGAATGGGTGGTGGCCTCTATTCTTCTATCCCTTGCCTTAATGTAAATTGACTCCCTATTCAAAATGTTGGGGCATTGTGCACATGCCCCACATTTATAAGTACCAGCTTTCTTTTCCCCACGTCTCATACATGGATTCTGTTCTAATAGTTCTTTTATATTTTCCCTTTCTTAAGAAAGAAATCTAACAGGTTCCTTGAAAATCTTGTCCAGATCTGAAAAGTTGGCAACATTTTTCCAGTTATCACTAATCACTTACTTAATGTTAGTTGCGTCACTGTTATAATACATCACGTACGCTCCCTTACAGATGTCATCAGTCCCTTCTCCATTACTGTTAACCTCTTTATGTGGTACAGGGGTTATTGTTGCAGTGTGAATTTTGCTACTAAATGCAGATAGGAATATGTATATCTATGTGGAATTGGCTATAGAGATGTGCTATGGGATTTTGTTGCACTGCAGCTTTTAAAAGATGGGGGGGTAAGTAGTCAAATGAATGAAATGGTCTTAAAATCTTAAGCAGGAAGTATGCGAGAGGCTGGAGCTACAGGCCACTGTATCATTTCTGGATTATTTGTTTTGTAGTGAGTCACCACATACTGGCTTGGCAGTGGCCTGTCATTTGGGGTGGGGCAGCACAAATGACTGGGAGGGCAGCAGTGTGAGACCCTAGTGTATAAATTTAAAATAAATGGCTACACCCCTGTCAATAACTATGCAAATATGACTGTGTTCACATTGAAGGAGGGCCTCGAGTTCTGGTATAATTCTGGTATTTTTTTATTTAGACTTCGAGCACTAAGGAGTGTTACCATGATGCTGTTAGAATTTGAGTTTCAGTGTATGTTATGTTGGACTATCTATTGGGAAACTGTCTAAATAAAGCAGTATGAGACAGCAAAAGCTTTATTCCATGTATGGACACCTTGATATGAAAGATGTAGGATATCCCTGGTAAAACAAGATGTCTTATCTGTGATTCCATCTCAGGCCAGCACACACACAAGACTCCCTTAGAGCTATACCAATTACTTAGCCAGTTGTTAAAGTCAATTATCTTTTGTTGGTTTCAAAGATTAAGTACAACTTTTTTAATCATTTTCTTCTGTTATAATTATGTCCTCATCTTGTAAAAAATGTATAGTTACTTCAGTAGACCTATATTTATTAGGTTTAACAAACTGATGATTCTGTTTATTGTATGCTGAGCAATGGTCCAATTACTTTCTGATTCCATATCATCCAGCCATGCCTTCTGATGATGTATTAGAGAGTAGAATCAGTTTGCAGTGGGTTGGCATGTTTTCTGTAGTCTGCAACAGATTTTAATACAAGTAACCAGAATACAGTAGAATTAATAGCTTAGACAATAAATCAATAAAGAAACATAGCTATGTTCAAGTGAAAGGTTACAAAAGTAAGAGGGCACAGAATAAGATTCTCAGTAAGATGTATAGTATTTGACGTACAATATAATAAACAGATGTAAAACTAATAAATCTTTGTCCACTAAGGTATTATTAGTGAGAAAACTACAGATGTATATATCAGCTCGGTGTCTGCCCTACTGTACGATTATGTTCTCTAATCAGGAAAAAGATAAAGTTGCTAAGTGCTTCCCTAGATCTTAACAGCACTTTGGTGTCATTAGGAAGCTTTTGTTAAGCACTCCTAGACACTATTAGTTTGGGTCTTGCCCTATGGCAACACTTAACAAGCTAATCTTTTTCCTGATTTCATAACATAATAGTGGCTCTCCAGGAGCTACAAATAAATTCCTAATAAAGTTTATTGTAATTGGCATACAGTATAATAAGAGATGTCACACTATAGTAAACAGTTATCCACTACACAATGATCACTTTACTGCACTTTCATCTTCACATACACAAATTATTCCAAATGTTTTCGCACTAATTCCTTGCAGTATAACATAAACTTACTGTACAGTAGGGACATCATTGAGCTGATTGACACATGCATAGTTTTTGCATTAATAATCCACTGGTACACAACAGTTTATTAGTTTCACATCTGTGGTTTATTAGTTTCACATCTGTTTTATTACACTGTATGCCAGGTACTGTACACCTTACTATGAATCTTACTCTGCTCCATCTTTTCTAACTTTTCACTTGGATGTAGATGTGTCTGTTTACTGATTTGTTGTCTGCTGAGATATCAATTGTGAGCAGGCAGTAACCATAAAGCAGTTGCCACACTGCCTTAACACCCCTGATGCATTCAGACTGGCCACTGAAAGGGTGAGAGCAGAATGTTGACCCAGGTTGCCCAAAGGTAAAGGACAGCTGGGAGTAGAACTCAAGAGCTGGGGAGAGACTACTACAGCAGTCTGTGAATATTTATGGATGAAGTACTTAGGGTGATACTCTCAAGTTAGCTTAGATGGTAACTAATCTACATACGTAATAGACAGAATTAGACTAGAACAGGATCATTTCACACAGTACTTTCTAGAGCTAAAGCTCCTAGCACTACACACATTTCTTGCTTCTTGTATTACACAGGTCCCTTGCTTCTTGTATTACACAGGTCCCTTGCTTCTTGTACTATACAGGTCGCTTCCATACAGGTCGCTTCCTTCTTGTACTATACAGGTCACTTGCACAGAGAGCAGAACAGTTGATGGTGGTGCTGAACACTGTAGCTTTAGTTTGCACCACAGTGGGAATACCAAGCACTAACACTGAGCCGCTAATACCACTGTCGTAACATGGATTAAACAATATCTGTATAATGGATCTGCACTGTGCTTTTCATTGTTCATTTAACCTAAGACATCCATTGTTTGGATAAACATATGATTGTGGGTTAAATGACTGAACCTGGTTAATTGATTTCCTTAATACAAGCAGATTTTAATGATCTAAAGCTTTCAGTCATTCTGTTTACTAGGCAGATGAAGAAAACAAATTAAACAGAAATTTCATCTGGCCACCTAATGAAACTGGTACGTTGTACATAAAGGATGACTAAGTCATTTAGAGATTTTATTACAGAGGAACATGCATATCTTCCTCCTGTTAAGGCATATCAAAATTTCTACATAAAGTATGTCATTTTAATATGCTGTGGGCCGGATTCACGAAGGCTTGTACGGAGTCTAAGAGTAGAGTAAAACTCCATGCAGCCAACATGTCCGCCGAGCGATCCAGGAACAGCCGGTAGGGGCGTGTAACAGAGCTCTCAAAACTAGTCCTACACGGACAGGGCTTGGATATGCAAATTACCTCAATTGCAGGCGAAAGCTATGCAAATGAGGTAAATTTACGATCCAGGAAACCTGAACCTGTCCGAGTAGGAGTAGTGTTATTTGCAGAAATGTACTCAGTTGACAACTGAGTATGGTTCTGCAAATAGCAAAACAGAGCCGTGACAGCTCCAAAAAAAGGATGCATTTACAGGAGGAAGCATGCCAATGGCCAAAAATACGGCCATTGGCAATGTGAAGTGATGCAAAATAAAATAACTTTTTTTTTCATCCCGATCTCCGGGGTTTAAGCGCAAACGCGCTGCACCCTAAAAAACAGAAAATCAATAATTAAGATCCACAAATGTGTATTTTATTGCTAATATGAATTTACAATGCAAGGGAATGGCAGGCTGAAGACAACATGGCCACTGAGTAGAGGTTACTAAGGGGGGAAGCTTAGTCTAAGAGATGTAACCAAGCATTAGTAGGCAATCCTAAGCAAATGAGAGTTAGGATAGTGAATCGCAAGTCTACATAGCAAATGAGCACAGTCAGTGGAGTGTAGGAGTAGGATAAGGGGAGTAACAGAGCAGAAGATAGGTGACATCACGAGGGGGCATGTATGAAAGAAGTGAAGCTCATTGGAGCAGAGTGGCATGTGTCAGGTGACATTTACATATCACTGAAAGTGGTGTGTCAACATGTAGGCTAAGTAAAGTAAAGAAATTGAAGGTGTATGCCGTGGATAACACCAAAGTTTCTTGCTGAGCGTGCATGCGCGCGCCATTAAACCAGAGTAAGACAGTATGCGCGCGTGTTAGCATGTGTGCGCGTGTATAAGCCAGAGTAAGCATATGTAAGGCTGTGTAAACAGTTGTAAAACATGCGCACACCAGCGCAAACGCGCTTACAACAAGAATAAGCAAGTTTTAGTCCGTGTAAGCATGTGTGCATGCGTGTTAGCTGGTGTGCGCGGCGCTGCCCCCTGAGGAAACAGAAAGGGAAAAGGAAGCACACCAAATTGTAGGAAGTTACCAGGGAGTACTAGCAGAGCTAGCAGGTGAAAACAATCAGAATCAGGCAATTACACAGGCAGTACACTAGCCCAGCCCAGCACTTAAAACTCTACAAACAACAGTCCATTATGTTTCTCTCAAGAGACACTGCAACACTGCAGTAAGCTAATAGAAGTGAAAACTGAAAAAGCTTTACTGAGACAAAAAATGTTAGGGGTTGCCATTGCTGTTATAAGGCGACATATGCAACATGCGGAGGGTGGTGATAATGCAAATGCTGCTGGACAACCCACAGTGAGGAGAGAGAGAAGAGTGTACAAGCCCAGGGTAACCTACCAGGGGTTACATGACCTGGAGATAGTGGAGCGCTATAGAGTGGACAGAGACCTCTTGCAGCAAATTGTTGAGCTGTGCAGGCCACGCCTCACACACAGAACCAACAGAGGGGAACCCATTCCACTGGAAAAGTACAGTTTTGTACCTACCATAAATGTAGATGTTCGAGGATTCCATTGCTGCAGTCCTTACTATTGGGTATAGTCCGCATCCAGTCGGCCCGAATACCAGAGTATAAGGCTGACGTCGGTCAGGGCGCATTAGACTGACGTCAGTACGTCAGGGTACTAATGCGCATGACCGGCGTCATATCCTCAGTCTTTTCTTGCCCCAGATGTCAGAAGACCCTAAAAAGACAAGGCCCAAAATACCTGCACCAAAACATGAACAATATATACAAAAATAGAAGCAGGTAAACTCACCTACACAACCACCCCTAAACACAGAGGGGAAGGAGGGAGGGTAAATTGGACTGCAGCAATGGAATCCTCGAACATCTACATTTATGGTAGGTACAAAACTGTACTATGTTCTTCGTTTTCCATTGCTGCAGTCCTTACTATTGGGTAGAATCCCAAAGCAGAGGTAAGGGAGGCTGGCAAATCATAAAGAAGCAGGAGCTGACAACATGCCTTGCAAAACAGCTGTGGCAAAACCAGCCCTAGACTTAGAGTAGATAGGAAGGTGATAATGCTTAGAGAAAGTATGCACTGAACTCCAAGTAGCTGCTTCCAAAATATCCTTAGTTGCCACCCCCCGTAGAAATGCTGTTGAAGTGGCAGTAGCCCTAGTGGAATGAGGCCTAATCCCAGCTGGAACCTCCTTGCCATGATGGGAATAACAAAATGCAATGCAAAAGCCAATCCACCTAGAAATAGTTTGTTTTGACACAGGCTTGCCCTGAACTCAAAGCAAAAGAAACAAACAACTGCTGAGACTGCCTAAAATCCTTAGTCCTGCTTAAGTAATAACGCAATTGCCTGTGTACATCTAAAGTATGCAAAATCTTTTCCCCTTTATTTTGGGGGCTGCATAAAAAGTAGGCAAATGAATAGTTTGGTTTAAAGCCACACTAGAAACCACCTTAGGCATAAAGGAAGGATTAGTGCGTAATGATACCCTATCCTTATGGAAAATCAAAAGGGCTCGACTGCCATAAGGGCCTGCAACTCAGACACCCTTCTTGCAGAAGTAATAGCCAACAAAAAGCAGTCTTCCATGACAAATATTTCAATTCAGCAGTAGCCGCAGGCTCAAAAGGTTGTAGAGTAAGTTTTTCCAACACAAAATTGAGATCCCAAGCAGGAGTAGGAGCTCTACGTGGGGGTCTTATATTTTTGCCCTCTAAGAAACTGCTTGAACAAAGGATGCGAAAACAATGGTGGGTCACAATCATAGTGAGCTGAGATTGCTGCAGCATGAATCTTAATGGAAGAGAAGGACAGACCCTTGTCCAGTAACTCAGTAAGATATTGAAGAGCCATACTCAAATTAGGCTCAGAAATCTCCAAATTCTTTGCTTTACTCCAAAATAAAAATCTCTTCCATTTTGCTGCGTACACTTTCCTTGTACTAGGTCTTCTAGCTTCCCTAATCACATTTAAAACTTGTTGAGGAAGTTGAGACCTGCTGTGTTTCAACACAGAATATGCCAGGCTGTCAGATGAAGAGAGTGAAGCTTGACATTGAGCAGATGACCGTCCTGCTGGGAAAACAGATGTGGAATCAAAGGTTAAGGCCATGGAGGCTTCTTTACCAGACACCGTAGTAGAGGGTACCAGTGTTGCCAAGGCCAATCTGGAGCTATCAAAATCATCCTTGGCCTGTCCTGTCTGACCTTTAACAGTACCTTTGGAAGAAGAGGCAGAGGTGGAAAGGCATACACATGAAGGTTTGTCCAACTGAAAGACAGAGCATCCACTTTCCAAGCTGTGTGATGAAACCCCTTTGTGCAAAACTGTGGCAGCTGGTGGTTTAGTGGAGAAGCGAACAGATCTATGTCTGGAGTTCCCCATGACACTGTCAATTTCTGAAATACATGAAGATCCAGTTTCCACTTGTGGGGATCCATGATTTGTCTGCTTAACACATCTGCTAAGGAGTTCTGTGCTCCTGGCAGAAACCTTGCCTGAAGAGTTAGGTGCAAGCGTGGCAGTCTCCCATAAAATCATCGCTTGCCTGCATAGAGGATAAGAATGTGTTCCCCTTGTTTGTTGAAGTACCACATGACAGTTGTGTTGTCTGTTAGAATCAACACCTGCCCTGGAAGAAGTAACTCCTTGAAAGCCAGCAATGCGAACTGGACTGCTAACATCTCCTTCATGTTGATATGTAGATGCTGTAGTCTGGCAGGCCACTTGTCTTGTATCCACTTTCCATTTAGATGAGCTCCCCAAGCAATGTCTGAGGCATCTGTCGGTAAAATCTGACTCGCCTCTGGCCGGGTCACAGAGAGTCCCTTGTTTAGGTGACATTCCTGAGCCCACCACAAAAATTCTCTTTGAAGGCAAGGTATTATTTGAATGACAGTGTCTAAATCCTGGCAGTGCTGTGTCCATACATTTTTGAGATACCATTGTAACTTCCTCATATGCAGTTTGGCATTGGGAAGCACCAGAATACAAGATGCCATGAACCCTAATGCTTGAAGGACTGTCTCTGCAGTCAGCACGGACTGATGAGATAGTTGATGGAAGTAAAGTGATAGACTCTTTTGTTTGTCCGGGGTAAAAAGGCCATCTGGGCTGCTGTATTCAGTCTCACACCCAGAAAGCACATGTCTTGAGAGGGTACTAGACTGGACTTTATTTCGTTCACAGAATACCCTAGGCATCTTAGCACTGCTATAAGATATTCCAGATGCTGTAGAAGGTCTTCCTTTTCTTGAGCCAGAATCAGGCAGTCGTCTAAATAAGGATAGATTTGAAGTCCTTGTAGCCTGAAGTAAGCTATCACTGGAGCCAGAACCTTTGTGAATACTCTTGGCGCAGTAGATAAGCCAAAGGGCAATGCAGAGAACTGATAATGAGAATTTCCAGCTCGAAACCGCAGATACTTCCTGTAACTTAGCCTGATAGGCACATGAAGGTAAGCTTCCTTGAGAACTAAAGTTACCATCCAGTGATCTTTGCCCAGCAGGGGAAAAGCTGTTGTAACGTCAACATCTTGAACTTGGGAATGTCCAGATAAGTGTTGAGGAGAGATAAATCCAAAAGCAGTCTCCACGTGTTCCCCTTTTGGTACTAGGAACATGCGAGAATAAAATCCTAGGCCCCTTTCTGATACAGGGACTGGCTGAATGATGTCCAACACCCATCTGTCTTGAGTAATTAAATCCCAATTTTCTTTGAAAAGAGACAGTCGTCCTTCAAAGGAGCTGCCAGGCGAGAATCTACTGGCAGCTGAAAAGGCAGGTCATTGGGTCTGTTTACGAAAGGACTGACCCCTGCCCTCACCAGAAGTCTGAGCAGGTGAACTCCCTGTTCTAGGCCTAAAAGAACCTTGAGCCCTGCCCCTACCACGTCTAGACCTACCCCTAGACTGGGAATCATAAGCAGGATATGTCCACCCCTTAGCAGGCCAATTTCTACTAAACTTGGTGGCTGTACCTGCAAAAATCTTTAACAGTTTGCATAGACTTAGCTTTGTCCTCCATTTTCTTTAAAACTGCTTCCACAGGTGAACCAAACAACACATCAGACTGTAAAGGAGCATCCAAAATCCTTGTCTTAACATGCTCAGCCAAATTTTGATCCCTCAACCAGGCATGCCTGCGAAGAACAGAACTAGTGGCAGCCACCCTCGAGGAGGCCTGCACAGCATCAAAACCACATTGCAAAGAATGCTTGCCCACTTGTTCAGACACATAAACTAAATCCAGCAAGTCTTTACAATCAATACCTTCCGCCAAAGCATCCACCTTAGATTTCAATTGTGAAAGGAGATAATTTTGATATTTCAGCATGTGAAACTGACAATTCAACGCCCTCATGGCTAGAGTGGAAGAAGTATACACTTTCTTACCCCACCTATCTAACGCCCTTGCCTCTGTCAGTGGGAACAGGATTTTTAACCACAGAGGCCTTAACACCTTTAGGCCCCTGAGAAACAGTTTCTGGGTCCGCCCTAGGACTCTTAAACAAATACTTATGAGCTTCGGGCACCCTATAGTACCTATCAGGTTTAACAGGAGCAGGAGGCAAAGAATCAGGGTTCAGGGAAGCCTCTGCAAAAACATCTTCCACCACATTCAACACAGGAGGTATAGCTAAGGGCCTATGCTGGGGTAAAAACAAGAATTCCCTAAGTCTCTTCCTGGAATCAGAGTAATCCTGGCCTTCCCATTTAAAGTGCTCCCTCATGGAATGCAGAGTCTCTGAAAAGAAAAATCCTCAGGAGGAGAAGCCAAGGAGTGGCATCATCCACATCAGAATCAGAATAATGAGGATACTCCTGCAAATCTTCCGCAGAAGACTCAGAAGCCCCTGAACCCTGTTCAAAACTGTCAAACTCTGGTTCCACTCTAGGCCTCTTATCAGGAGGGCCCATAGAACCTCTAATCATAGTAATCAAATCTTCTGCCATTTTAAGCATATGTTTCTTAGGTACAGAACCCGAAGGCTAGGAGAAGCCCCTACTGAAGCTGAAGTTGGCCTACCTCTAAAAGAAGTTTTGGCAACAGAAGGAGAGGCTCTAACTACTTTGGGAAGAGAGGGAAGAATAGTTACCTGAGAAGCCCCTCAGCCTGGCCTGCCTCCTGAGAGGGTACATCCTGTAAAAGTAAAGTTTCTGCCTGAGACTCCATAGAAACTCCTGGCAAAACCTCTGGCTCCACTGAGCCATCTAAAGAACCGACGTCCGGGACTGCCGGTTCATCAACCCTAGGCTTCGCTGTTTTGTCCTTGCGCTTCTTGACGAAGCGGCGTCGGAGCATCCGGCGGCATTTTATAATTGCAACGCTTCCCAAACACTAATCTGGCACAGTCTAACCTCCTCTTAATAGTGCGTTTGTTAAACCTAGCACAAGAGCGGCAACCAACAACGTCGTGCTCAGGCCCTAAACAAGGTATACACAATGTATGGTAATCCCTATGAGGTATTTGTTTCCCACAAGAAATACAGTTATTCACTTTTTCTGACATCCGGTTAAATACTGAGGCAAGAAAAACCAAAATGTTCCCCAACGGGGTACTTAGCCAACTCTGATTCGGTCTGAAACTCCGGTTTCGGAAATATTTCAGAACGCCAACCTGCACTCGCAAAACTGCTTCTGCATCGGACCACGCGGCAAAAAAGACTGAGGATATGACGCCGGTCATGCGCATTAGTACCCTGACGTACTGACGTCAGTCTAATGCGCCCTGACCGACGTCAGCCTTATACTCTGGTATTCGGGCCGACTGGATGCGGACTATACCCAATAGTAAGGACTGCAGCAATGGAAAACGAAGAACATCCAAGGTATGTGCTGGCCTAAGAATATTAGCAACAGGTACCTTCCAGAGACCAACTGGTGATGTGATGGGGATATCACAGGCATCAGCATCCAGGGTACTGCACCAGTTCCTGGATGCCATGTCAGCACATGTCGGTGATCATGTACATTTCCCCAAGTCCCGGTGAGGAATTGGCCAGCAATATGCGTCTCTTCCAGCAAATAGCGGAATACCCTGAGGTAGTGGGTGCAATAGACTGCACGCACATATGCATCAAAGCACCAGCCGGTGAGTGGGGTAGGGTCTACTTCAACCGCAAGGGCTTCCCCTCCATCAACTACCAGGTCGTGTGTGATGCCCAGGGCATAATACTGAATGTGTGTGCTGGCTGCCATGGAAGCTACCATGATTCCCATATCTGGCATCTGATGCAGCTGTACCAGACATTTGCCAATGGGGACATCCCACATGGTCACCTAGTGGGAGATGCTGGCTATGCACTGGAGCCGTGGCTGATGACACCCATCAGAAATGCACACACACCTGAACAGGAATGCCATAATGAGGCACAGGCACAAACACGAAATGTAATCGAGCATGTGTTTGGGCTGCTCAAGTCACGGTTCTGGTGCCTGGACACATCTGGTGGAGCCTTGCAGTACTCACCAACTACATGTACCCAAATTGTCATGGTATGTGCTATGCTACATAATATGATCCTGCGAAAACAGCTGCAGCAGGACCAGCATAGGCCTGGGCCAAGCAGCCCCCCACCATTGCCAAGGCCATCACAGGCACAGCGTGACTCAGAGAAGGAACAAACTGAGCCTGCCCCAGTAGGCAGAAGGAGGCGTGCCCAGTATGCTTTGGCCTTGGCAAAGAGGCAACGTATAGCACATACACTGGCTCAGTAGGAACCCTGGAAATTATACCTCTCTGACTCACACATATAGTAAAAGGGATGCCTAAGTTGACACCACCTGCTTCCAAACATGTATAGGGAGTGTAGTATGTGCATCCAACATAGCCAGCCCTGCAGCACCACCTGAGGCATGATTGCCATGTGGTAAGCAGTATAAAGCAGTGCTAAACAGCATTTACCACCATGTAGTATATGTAAAGAAATTCGCACACACCAACTAGCACAACTGTGGTCAATGTTGAGAAATATTGGGCAACGTCCAGCAATGTTGGTTAATACTGAGCAATGTTGGACAAGCTGGGTCTAAGTATATGAAGGTATCTCCGAACACCATTATATCGGGTGACGTCAACTACCCAAACATTGACTGGGAGCATTACTCAAGCCCCAACACCCTAGCCCAAAGGTTCCTAGAATTTATAAACTCAAATACTATGGAACAACTAGTCACCACCCCCACAAGAGGGGATAACATACTGGACCTGGTCATCACCAACATGGGGGACTATATGCTCCATACCAGAGGTATTCCCCTCATTGGTAAGATCGGACCATAAATCAATTCCACTGGATATCCACATCCCGATCCCACCCACAGCCCAGAAAACCACAGTGAAAAACTTCTCAAAAGCTAATGTCACAGTTCTCAAAACTGAGGTGGAATCCTTTAAGGCCCCCGGGCCAGTGGAAAGTACGGCTCAAACTGCAGAATCCTTTATAAACGCATTATATGGACACCTTCAGGAATGCATGGATCATGCTATTCCAAACAAAACCAAGACCCAATCATCCAAAGGCAGGCGTCCTGCCTGGTGGACCCCAGACATAAATAAGCTGTACAACAGAAGGAGGGTGCTACTACATGATAGAGCAAAATCCCTAAAAGGGAACGCATCTCTGATCAGTACTAGAAAAAACTATCATCCCTTATAAAATCATCCAAGGCCAGCTTCGAGAGAAAAATTGCACAGGACACTAAAGATAATCACAAGGCCTTCTTTAGTTATGTTAGGAACCTGGGTGGCAACTCCCAGATATGCTCAGAGTTGGTCCAAAATGACAAAAAATACACTGAACCCACAGACATTGTCAACATCCTGGCAGAAAGGTTCAGTGCAACCCCCCCCCCCCCCCAGAGCAAATATCTATCCCAGCAGAGAGCTGCCTCCCTAACATCTCAGATGCTCAGGTGAGAGCCGCCCTGTCCAAAGCAAAAAACACAGCATCAATGGGACCAGATGGTGTCCCAGGCTGCGTTCTACATGAACTCCAAGAAGAGCTAAACCCCCACATAAAGCTGCTGTTCAATCTCAGCCTTACTACAGCATATGTACCCAAAGAATGGCGTACAGCAACAGTGGTCCCACTCCACAAAGGTGGTGCCTCTACGGACCCTGGAAACTATCGCCCCATAAACCTGACTAGCCCGGTCTGCAAAGCTATAGAGAGGATCATCATGGAACTCAAACAAAGACATTGGGGACCTACAGACACTGGATCCTACCCAATTTGGCTTTAAGGGCAGATTCTGCCTCTTAAACCTGGTCGATTTCTTTGAAACAGTCACCAAGGCCATTGATGAGGGGAAGGTAGTCCACACAGCCTACCTGGACCTCGCAAAAGCCTTCGACACAATACCCCACTTGGGCATCATAGATAAGCTCTCCAGCTTAAATATAAACCCCTGTGTCATAAGATGGGTTGCAAACTGGCTCAAGGACAGAACCCACATAGTCAGAATTGCTGGAGCCATGTCAGACTCTAAACCAGTTAGAAGTGGTGTCCCACAAGGCTCAGTCCTGGGACCTCTCGTGTTCGGCATATATTATTCGGAGGTTCAGGCTAACATGGGAGGACTGTGGCTGACCAGGTTTGCAGATGACTGCAAACTGGGCGCCATAATTGACTCTCCAGCTGACACAAGCATCCTCCAAAAGGGTCTCAGAGACGGATAACAGGTGACAGAGCCATGGCCTAAAGCTAAATGCTAAAAAGTGTATAGTCATACCCTTTGGCAAAAACAAAGTGCCCACAAATTACCACATAGGTGGGAATCCATTAAGTACGGCAGAAGTAATTAGGAACCTGGGGACCCAAGTTGACAGTAATTTCCCCTTTGACAACCACACTGCCAAAGTGGTTAGAAAGACCTTCTATATAGCCCACCTTATCATGAAAGGATTCACATCTACATCGAGGGAGTTCATTGTGCCCCTTTATTCATCCCTCATCAGGCCCATAATTGAATACAATGCCCCATTTGGGATGTACCTTACCCAACACCTGCAGCAACTAGAAAGACCCCAAAAGTACCTCATAAAGAGGATCATGGGACTCAAACAGATGCCATATGCTGCTCGGTTAAAGAAACTACAGCTCTACTCAGTTGCATACTGCCTGCTTGGAGGTGATCTATGCCTGACGTATAAAGCCATGTCCAACCCGGAATTAATGAGCATGCTCCACCTCAGAAAATCCAAATCTCCTAGAGCTAGACGCTCAAGGGACTTGAACCTGAGCACAGAAATAAATTGGACATGCTGGAGGGACACATTCCTAACCCACAGGCTCCCTTCGCTCTGGAATAGAATCCCAGTCCATGTTAGGCAGAGCCCCTCACTAAATCTCTTCAAGAGGAATCTTGACGAGTGGATGGGAGATCGTAGGTTTACCACGGGGATTACTTCGGTGTCACTACTAGACAGAGGCACAGTAAACTAACCTTAAAAAGGGCACAGTAAAATCAGTTCAGAGGGTGGCGAAAGCCAAACACACTCTGGCTAGGCTTGTAAATGCCTTAGGGCAGATAGCCTAATATGAACCTATGAACCTAAGTAGGGCATAGCTGAACAAAAGGCAACATGCTCATATTTGCTCTACTGGCCCTTAAGCAGTCTGGTCTGCTCAGTATGAAAATATAAAGCAGTGATGGGCCTCGAAACCAGGATACTGTGCACTATAGTCATAGTACTGAACCACTAAGCCATGACAGTATTGCAGTGGTCAGCCTGTATGAAGAAATGTTGATAAGTCTATGCTAAGTATCCCATGGAAACCCTGCAGGCACAGCATAATCCCTGTCGAGTTATGACACAAAGGTGAGTCCCGCAGTAAGAATAGAACCTGACTTTCAACACACACAGTAGAAATGTTAATATTGGATTTTCCCTACAGAATTAGCAAAGAGGGAGTCTCCAGCTTTATTAAAGGCTTTCTGAATGGTTACTAGTAATTTATTTGCTGAGCGAAGGGTAGTAAGATTTCTATAGGAAGGGATTAACTTCCTGAGAATAGGAGTATTATTGGGCTGATGAAGTATCTTATGGGTGATAGTAAGTTCTTGAAGTATAGCTGATTTTGTAGTTCAAGCCATCCTAATTGTTTAAGATTGAGACAATGGTGAGTTCTGAAAGGTGTGCCAGTGGCAAATCTGGCAATGTTGTTATAGGAGGTTGCCAGTTTAAGGTTACTTTTGGAAAGATTGGTATTGATGGGTGCGGCATAGAGGAGGGAAGAGATTAGATGGGTGTGGGCAATGGTGGTTCTGGCTTCAGGGGTTAAGAAAGATTTTATTCTGTACAGAGAGCCAAGTTTTCTGTTAACAGTTTTGATAGTTGCGTTGATATATGCATCAAAGTTCAGATGTCACTCTATTGTTATGCCAAATAGTTTGGTGGTTGGGTCTGGAGCAGTCGTAGTACCATTATTGGCCTTGACAGTAAGAATAGTAGGTAAAGACTTAATCGTTGGGAGTAAAAAGCAGTAGTTTGTTTTTTTGGCATTTAGTAGGAGGCATCGTTGTTGGAACCATTTTTCCACTGAGTTAAATACAGCTTGTGTAATGGTAATGGTTTGAAGCTCATCGAATTGAGGAGGCAGTACACACTAGAGTAGAATCATCTGCATATTGAATGCAGGTAGCTTGAGGAATACCTAAATGCAGATTGTTAATAAATATAGAGAAGAGGAGAGGTCCCAGGATAGAGCCTTGTGGGACCCCTAGATTAATAGGAAGATGAGATGAAAGGTTATTGTCCCAGAGGACAGCTTGCTGTCTGTTTTCTAAATAGGACTTGAACCATTTTAGTGCCTGTGAGCTGAATGAGAGTGTTTTTAGAATGTCAAAGTATTTGATGGTTCACCATATCAAAAGCTTTAGAAAGGTCAAGAAAGAGTGCTGCAGAGAGTTTGTTATTGTTACAGTGTTTATTAATGCAATCGGTGAAGGATAAGAGAGCAGTAGTGGTGCTATGTTAAGGTCTAAAGCCATGCTGACAGTCAGATAGTAGGTTATTTTGGAGAAGGTGATCAAGCAGTTGCTGATGGATGCATTTTTCCATTACTTTGGCTAGAGGAGAGAGTAGGGCTATGGGGTGAAATTTTGAAAGTTCAGTTGAGTTACCACCCTTGTGTAGTGGGATTATACGAGAGATTTTCCAGAGAGATGGAATGGAGCCTTCGGAAATGGTTCTATTGATAACAATGGAAATGGGGTAGGATAGTACTTTAGCTGCAATTTGAAGATATTCCACTGGTAGAAGATCAGCAGAGAGGGTGCAAGGTTTAAGTTTGGTGAGTAGGGTAAAGATATGGGATGTAGGAACTGGCTTAAGTTGAAAGGTTGGGAGTGTGCTAGTCCGAGGGGATGGGAGGGATAAGTTACCAGGAGGTACGGAGTTGGCAAGAGAATGAACGGTTTCAGTAAAGAAGGTATTAATGGTGCCAGCAATCTCATTAGGAAGGTTTGAGGAGAGTCCAGCAGGGGTTGGATTCTTGGTGTAGCCTGGGTGTAAAAGTTTATTTATAGAAGACCAGAAAGTTTGTGTTTTTTGTTGATGTTTGTGCTGGAGTTTAAAGTAGTAGTTCTTTTTGTCGAGGAGTATTGCTTTTTTGGTGGTATTTCTTAAATGTTTATAGTTCTGGTGGTCTATTGGGTTTTTAGTATTTCTCCATTTAGACCAGATCTTATTTCTTACTAAATGTTTTTGTCTAGTCTCTTTTGTAAGCCAAGGAGCAGTTTTACTTCTAGTTCTTATAGATCTAGTAGGGGCATGGTATTCAAGGATTTGTAGGAATTTGGAGTTAAAAAAGGATACTGCTTCCTCAAGAGGGAGCAGTTTTAAGGGATACCAGTCACAGGCCTGCAGCTCAGCTTAGAAGTTAGATGGATTAAAATCTTTTTTGCTCCGAGTGGTTTAATTTGCTAATGTGGGCTGTTGGGTATATAAGACAGTAGTGCGGTTTTGTTGATTATCTGATGAAGTCCTTGTGCTATGGGACAAAAATGCCGTGATTCTGTTAAAGCGTTCATTAATAAAGACATTTGCATATTCTACCTCGTGTCTGGTGTTTTGGAGTGCCCCAACTATTGGATTTACTGGTGGCTACATTTCTGTGTTTTTTCCTTGGCACTTTTTCCTCCAACTGGTTTAATCATGTTGAAGGCCTTTGGCCAGGTCAACAAACTCCATACCCACATGGCTACCATCTACAGCCTTCATAACCCTTTTGAAAAAGTTTACCAGATTCAACAGCTAGGCTCTACCTTCACAAAGCTGAACTGTTGGGAGTCAAGTCTAATATGGTTCTTGACAGTGTAGCTTACGAGGTCACTTATAATACATTTCATGGCTTTGCAGGTCAGTCTTGTAAGGCTAATAGGTCTGTAATTACCCAAATCAGTTGTAAGGCCACCCTTATGGAGGGGCATCACTAATGCACTGTACCATACATCAGGGACAAAACCAGTAGCTAAACCTAGGTTAAAAGAGGTTAAGAAGTACCACATATACTGTCAGGTCATGAAGGAAGTATTTTTGCTCATGGTTCGCATTTTCAATACATGATCTTTAGAGAATTCAGATAGTGACGGATTCAGATATTTCAGGGCTTTGAACAGAAGTTTCTGTGGGATGAAGTTTGCACACAATTTGATAAAGTGTAGAATATGAATGACCAAAGTATGTGCTTAAGGAAATTGAGTATGTGACAATCTGTATGCATTGAGATGAACTTTGTACTGCGATCTCTGAACAAACTGTGAATAGTGGAAAAACACTGAAAAGCAGGAGCCTACTTGAAAGCAGGAAATGTGCCTTATATGGAAGTGTATCCGATTTTCTTTCTCTGCCTAGAGATGTAGTAATGTGAACTGCTTTAAGCCTACGGGTAAACCACTGATTGGTTAATTGTCTTGTGTACTAATTTAATTGGTCTAGTTTATATTTTTGTACTGTCAGCAGTATCACCAGCATATAAGCTTATGCATTCCTTTGTTCGGGGAGTCTCCCTAGTACTTTCCATGAGGCTCCCACACGTGTGTAATAAATACCACTGAAAGAGAGAAAGAAGTGTCTTGTCTTCATTTAAGGTAAAATGCTAAATGTAACAATTGGTGCAGTTTACTCGGATCTGAATTAACAGCTGCGGCAGACGAAATATTGCTAGTAAAAGGGCCCATGACAGAATTTTCTGTTCTGGCAGTGTTTCTTTCATTTTCTGTACTTGCCTGCTTTAAAATTTGGTATAGATAATTTTATAGAAATTTAATATTTCCTCTCATTCAGTTGTTTTGAGGTAAGTGGTATGCATTCTTTTTTTCTGCTATTGATTGTGCAGTATGAGAGTGGGTTAATACGAAAAACTGGCAACATAAGAGTGAAAGGAGATACGAGAGTGGGGAAAACGTCACAGCTACATCTGTAAAATACAGTATAGCTTATTGTGTGAAAATGGGAGTGTGGGAACCATAAAAGAGCCAGAAAGAGGTACACCAGCTGGTTATATGTATTTTTGTGTGTCCCGGGACAGTTGTATGTTTATAAGTCAGTGGGTCGCCCTCACTGAGGTTGATGGTAAACTCGCCTTTCCAGAAAATGGTAGTTTTAATAAAAATATTTTGCTTAATCTCCAAGGAAAGTTAAAGAAAAAAGGGAGAAGAATACCAGGGTTGTGATGGGCAGCATTTAATGATTGGATGACAGAGGCGAAAGAGAGAGAAAAAGATTTGGATGTTAGTAGTCTAAAAGATAATTAGCAGAAATTAAAAGAGCAGTTGAGGGAATTACAACAAACTGCTAGTAATTTAGATGTAGTAAACGGTAAATGCTTGAAGGACCCACCTTTTAAGGGGCTTTATCCTGTAAAGGAATTAGCTAAATTGCAGATAATTGAATCGTTAGAAGACGATAATGCTTGGCTTCCCCCACCACTGAATGCACCACCGATTGCACCCCCGCAGTATCAGCCCCTCCTCGCTCAACAAGGAGCAGAAACACAGCAGCCAGATTCCACCACTAAAGACTCCACCCCTAGAGAGAGAGAACAAGCTGTGGATAGTCAGTTTAGTGAATCTGATCCAGAAACAAGCGATAGAAAAAAGGGACCAAAAACTCATAGTAAGACTCATAAAGAAGCAAAAGCTGTAGTGTATTTTAGAGCTAAACCCTACTATAAAGGAAAAGGGAGGCAACATTTACACTGACGAAGGCATTTTGGCCAGTTCCCCGCTATAATTGACAGTGGGGATGGATATTGTGGGCCAGATAAATTTAATCCAGATTCAGGATCGGAGTCGTCAGACGATGACAGATTGCTACCTTTGAGGGAGGTACCTAACCCAGCCCATGCTAGGAGTGCACAGGAACCACCGACCGTTGTAGTACCTAGGGCGTGGTCGGCGGTTGATTTTCAAGCCATTACTAAATTGTTACCGCCTATTCGTACTAATCCAGCTAAGTTCCAGTGTGTGCTGGCGGGACATATTTGTTTACAAAATCCTACAACAGAAGAAGTCAGGGCAGTTCTTCAGTACGCCACACCGGCTGATCTGATGAAACGGATTTGGGATCATGCTAATGTCCCTACTCCGATTCCAAAACATGATGCACAAGGAGATAATGGGTTCGAAGCAGTCAGACAGCGAATAGTAGATGGTATTACAGTGATAGTCCCACCCACACCCAACTGGTCCAAAATCAAGCCAGTTCATCAAAAAGAAGACGAATCTGTGGACGAATATTTAAATCGTCTCACTGAAGCCTTTGAGGCTTACTCTGGTTAACCAGAACCCACCGAAAGGCCGGCACAGAGTGGACTGTCAGCTGCTTTCGTAGATGGGTTATGCCCACAAGTATGGGATAAGCTAAAGAAAGTATGTTTAAACTGGCCTAGTCTTGGATTGCATGAATTAGTCACACAAGTGCAATACCTCTCCGACCACTTGGCACAGGAAAAAAAGGATTTACAGGAAAAATTGGTTAAAGTGCAGATTCAGATGTGTACTGCCTTTGGGCAGCGTGGACGGGGAAGAGGGAGAGGTGGACGCCAAGGGGCTGGAAACCAAAATAGACAACACTGGCAGGAAAATCGATCAGCCCCATCCCAAAGCTATAATAATCAGAAAGAGTGTTTCAACTGTGGCCAAGTAGGCCAGTGGATTAATGAATGTCCATATCTCGCTGAGCAACCTGCCCCACCCACTGATACGTCACCTCAGTAGAATTCTAATTGGACTCCATCCAATCGGCAGCCATCACAATGAAGGTTCCCTGAACAAAGACAACAGCAGTTGTGCCCTTTCATCCCTGTGGATCAAGATGGACCACGTTATGTTACTTGTCAAAAATAAACCGTACCCATTTTTGATGGACACTGGAGCAACCAAATCTGTGTTAGCTGGCAAAGCAGCAGTAAATGCCCCCCTCTCCAACAACATAACTAGAGGGGTAGGTGTCTCTGGTATTCCTATTTAATATTCTGAAACCGTCCCAGTAACTTTGGGACCTTTACAAGACAATCATGCATTTTTAGTAGGACCCTCAGCACCTTTAAATTTATTGGGAAGAGATTTGCTCTGTAAGATGGGAGCAATCATCTTCTGCACAGCTGAAGGAGTATATTTACAAGTGATAAACAAGATAGTATTTTGGCTACTTTAGATGAAAATGTCACTCTGTAAACAATGTGTATGCAGTCTGACCTCGATAAGAATAAGCATCTAAATTCATTACCCTCTTATCTATGGACCACTCATGATAATGATGTTGGGTTTCTGATTTCAGCCACTCCTGTAAAAATAACCTTAAAACCCGGAGTAAAATTACCTCTGGTACCACAATACTCTTTGACGGTAGAGGCTACATCTGGCATTGCCCCAGTCATTTCTGCCTTGGTACAACAAGGAATTATAGTACCTACAACAAGTCCATGTAATACTCCAATTCTACCGATAAAGAAACCTGGTAAACAAGCTTACAGATTTGTGCAAGACTTGCGAAAAGTCAATAAAGCTGTCTTGCCTGTTTTTCCAATCGTACCAAACCCAGCTACGATTTTAAGCTGTATCCCACTTACAGCATGTTGTTTTACAGTTATAGATATCTCATCAGCTTTTTTTCTCTATCCCAGTACATTCAAATAGTCAGTATTTGTTTGTATTCACTTATAAAGGCCAACAGTATACTTGGACCGACTACCCCAAGGATATGTAGAATCTCCAACCCTATTCTTTAGGGAGATGCACAGACAACTGCAGGATTTACAGTTACCACCATGTTCAGTATTGGTCCAATATGTAGACGATATTCTTACAGCTTCACAAGATACCAAGTCTTGTATAGAGGACAGTTTTTAGCTGAATGAGGTTTTAAGGTAAATAAATCTAAACTGCAGTTCTGCCAGGAAAAGGTACAATACCTGGGACACATCATTTCTATGAATTCACGTCAAATACTTCCAAGTAGAATTGCCTCCATTCAGACTGCCTCCCCCCCTGTAACTCAAAGACAACTCAGGGGATTCCTCAGCCTACCAGGTTATTGTAGACAGTGGGTGCCCAATTTTTCAGAAATTTCGGCCCCTCTGTTACAGCTCTTAAAAAAGGAGGTCACAGACCCTATGCCTCGGTCTCCTGAACATGAAAACGCCTTTCAAGCTATTAAAATGGCACTGATAAACCCACCTGCTCTGGGGCTCCCAGATTATTCTAAACCCTTTGTTTTCTTCTGTTGTGAAAGAAATAAAACTGCCCTGGGCCTGCTGGCACAAGCGCGCACAGAAGGCTATCGACCTATAGCATATTACAGCACTCAGTTAGACCCTGTTGCTTCTGGCTATCCACCCTGTTTATGAGCGGTGGCAGCCACTGCTGTTTTGATCGATATGGCAGTACCATTGACATTAGGACATATCACTATACTAGCAGTACCTCATGTGGTGCAAGCGTTACTTTTAAAAACAAAAACCCAGTATCTTTCTAATGCTCGCCTCACTAAATATGAGTTAAGTTTATTAACTAATCCCACTGTTCAGATTACACGTTGCCCACCACTAAACCCTGCTTCATTGATTCCAACTAGTGACGAGGGCGAACCACATGACTGTGTGCTTGTAGTTAACACTGTTCTTTCTCCTAGGTTGGATTTGCAAGATGTTCCTTTGCTTAATCCTGATTTAGTTCTTTTTGTAGATGGGTCCTGTTTACAAAATAATCTTGGCGAACTCCAGGCTGCATGGTCAGTCTGCTCGCCATCTGCAGTTTTACAAACTGGACAATTACCATCCGGTACTTCTGCACAAGCCACGGAATTAGTGGCACTTTTGCATGCATGTAAAATGGCCAAAGACAGATCTGTTACTATTTATACTGATTCACAATATGCCCATGGTGTTGTTCATGATTTTGGTACTTTATGGAAAGAAAGAGGGTTTTTGACATCCTCTGGGGCACCAATTAAAAATTACCTGTATATTGATCACCTCTTACAGGATTTATTATCACCTTCCAAAATTGCTGTTGTCAAGTGTGCAGCTCACCAGTCTAACGACTCCCTAGTAGCTAAGGGAAATAACATGGCTGACTGGGCTGCCAAGCAGGCTGCTCTTTCACATACTGTTCAGGGACAATTTCTGCAGCCTATCTTACAAATGGTTACTTTTGACACTACTGTTTTGAAAGCTTTAAAAAGTGAAGCATAAGAATCAGAAAGAAAAACATGGCTGGCCCACAGTTGTTTCCAACGCTCTGATTCTATATGGCAGCATCCTGATGGCAGATTAATTTGCCCTATATCTATGTTAAATTCTCTTATCAAAGCATATCATTTGCCAGCTCATGTAGGGGTAGTACAAGCATTAATCAAACAAATCCAGAAGGATTGGTTCGCCCCAGGACTTTCTGCTTCTGTGCAACATTTTTTGAGCACGTGCTCCATTTGTTTACAGCAAAACATTTCAAAAGGCACTATGGCTCCCGCTCAACCGGTGCCAATACTAATGGGACCATTTTGTGATTTATATTGGAACTTTATTGAACTCCCACCTTGTACTCGTTTTAAATACGTTTGGACTATTGTTGATATTTTTCGGGGTGGTTAGAAGCCTACTCATGTGCTAAAAACGATGCTATTTCAGTTGCAAAAAAATTAATTGTGTTATGAATTGATACCTTGTCAAATATACTCTGACCGTGGAACACATTTTACTGCTAAGTTAGTTGAATCATTGTGTGCAATGCTAGGCATTACTTTGAAATTTCATTATCCGTAGAGACCACAGGCATCAGGTATTACTGAACGCATGAACCAGACCTTGAAAACTAGACTTGCTAAAGTCACTTCAGAAACAGGTTTAACTTGGGTGCAGGCCTTACCACTAGCCTTAGTTTCTATGTGAGCATAACCGCATCCTACTAAGGGTCTTTCTCCACATGAAATTCTAATGGGTCGCCCTCTGCGTATGCCCATGACACCACCACCCTTCTCTGAAATATGATGCATTTGATAATGATATTCTCTTGTACTGCAAATCTCTTGTTTCTTTCCTACAGTTTCATCACTGACAAGCAGGAACTGCTGAACATCTTCCAGATCCTTTTCTGACATCCCACTACAACCTGGCGATTGGGTTTACGTCAAGTCTTTCTCTAGAAAAACAGCGCTCCAGCCACGCTGGAAGGGGCCTTTCCTGGTTCTTCTGACAACGTCATCTGCTGTGCGACTACAAGGATCTCCAACCTGGATCCACATTTCACACGTCAAAAAAGTTGTGCCATCTGAAGATCAACAGCCTTTACCTTTTTCAACTCCAGATTCTCCTCCCATCGCTACTCGTACCGATGCCTAATATTTATCCTTTTGGAAAACTCCACACTCCTGACACTACGCAGACTCAACAACCACTTCCACAAAAATACTGGATAGCCATTTTGGTGATCATTCTTGTTGTACTGTTATTTTTAATGTGACCATTTTTATTTCCTGCTCCATCGACGCATCACACCAAGCGAGCTATCTGGCATCCACCTTTCAACACCTACCAAGCTATTAAATTTGCCTATGCATCATCCCTCAATGTCTCTGACTGTTGGATCTGTACTGCTTTACCTACTGTTCATGGGGGATTGATGCTAAGTACAGTCCCTTTAGGGGGCTAATGAAACCTGGATTAATCTGATCTATGATACTTCAAATGTCACTTCAAAAGAAAGGATAGCATTACATATGTTCAGAAATTTGGTAAAGTCAAGGTAGGATGGAGTTTTTGTAATGTGACAGTTCCCTACAGGTGTAATAACAACTCCTCCTACTGTAACACAACTTACGATTCATTTTGTGAACTGGTACATAAAACATATGAAGAGGTAAGAAATAATTCCATTCTATACCAACAGCTGGGATTGATCGATAAGAAGGTGTTACATTCTGAACAAGGTTATATAAATAGTAATATCACCACTAAGGTAGAAAATTGCTACTTTGTGTGTGGTAGAAGAGCCTATAAATGGCTACCAGGAAACTGGTCTGGTAGCTGTTTCTTAGGTTATTTAGTCCCAGCCATCCGACATACATCTGCTTTACCTCATGGAAAAATTCGGAATGTTCAAGAGGTCAAAAAGCCTGCCAATTCCGGTAGGCTAATTTGACGCTTCATGGATTTATCATCATGACTTAGCGCATGCTGGCACCAAAGGACTATCTCATATGGACTTGGGTGATGACATCATACCGTGGGCTGGTATAATTCCAGCATACGGAGCAGTAAAATCAATTTGGGAACTGAGAAAACTGTCTAAATTGCTTGAAGTATTAAGCAATGCCACATTTTCTACTTTAGAACTAGTGACTGATGAACTGACTGCCATGAGAGTTGTAGTCCTTCAAAACCATATGGCTCTTTATTTCACCCTAGCGGCAAAAGGCTGAACTTGCGCTTTAATCCAGAAAGAGTGTTGTACATTTATTCCTGACAATCAGCATGAAATTGAAAGTCGTCATGAACTCATTCAGAGAGTCTCCGAACTCTCTAAGGCCAAGGAGGCCGATAACTCAATGTGGGCATGGTTAGCCAACCTGTTCTCAGGTTGGGGGGTGGACTACTGAAGTTAATTTTATTAATCGCAGTATTAGCTCTTATTGCTGTTCTTGTTGTTTTTAATCAAAGCATTGATTTTGAAATTAATGTCTCAAGACTACTAAAAAGGTGCCAAAGTTTTATATGCCTGCAGTTATGAATATGGATGACAAAATAAAAATGTATGACAATGTTGAAGGAACCAGCCACATGGTTATGTTAGACTTAGGGCAAATGTATGACTGACTAAATGGTGATGCTTACACAGCATTAATTGGGGGATTGTAGAATATGAATGACCAAAGTATGTGCTTAAGGAAATCGAGTATGTGACAATCTGTACGCATTGAGATGAACTTTGTACTGCGATCTCTGAGCAAACTGTGAATAGTGGAAAAACACTGAAAAGCAGGAAATGTGCCTTATATGGAAGTGTATCCGATTTTCTTTCTCTGCCTAGAGATGTAGTAATGTGAACTGCTTTAAGCCTACGGGTAAACCACTGATTGGTTAATTGTCTTGTGTACTAATTTAATTGGTCTAGTTTATATTTTTGTACTGTCAGCAGTATCACCAGCATATAAGCTTATGCATTCCTTTGTTCGGGGAGTCTCCCTGGTACTTTCCATGAGACTCCCACACGTGTAATAAATACCAAGTGTCTTGTCTTCATTTAAGGTAAAATGCTAAATGTAACAAAAGGTACAAGGAAAGTCTGTTGGGACAGAACAGGAGGCATCTTTATGAAGACATTCATAGCAATTAAAGATACTATTTCTTAGTCCTTTAGTGGAACTGATAGTGTTTTTCATTTGTTTTAATGCTTTTGATATTTTGCTCAAGAGGTGGACTTTTGGATACGTTAGATAATTTAAGGAGTTTCCTTTTGTTATAGAGTTTAATTAAAATAGCAGACCACCAGAGTAGTTAATTTTTGACTCTCCTGTGATATCTGGTTCTTGTAGGGACTGCTAGCTCTATGCATTTTTCTTAAATGAATGTAGACTTCCTTAGTAATGATTACTGCTTTATCAAGGCCAGGGGTAGTGCAGTCATAAGTGAATTTTGATATTTTATCATACAATACGTTGACGTGAGCACATTTGTAGAGATTCAATTCAGTGGGATTTGTTGCGGGGTTGGAAGTTTAAATGTGAAGGTCACAAGTTTGCTGTCAGACTTCACTGGGGGAAGGAGATACCACAGCGGTAATGTACAAGGTGGCCATATTTGCAAGAATTAAGTCAAGAATACTGTACACTCTAGAAGGTTTGCTTACCAGCTGGTCAACTTAGGTTTTAGTTTGAGTCTAGGAATTTTGGAAATATCCTACATTTGAGGAATGGGTGTTCCACTTTTTGAAAATGTAGTTGTAACATTAAGGGAAAGATGTGACTTGTCTCCCTGCATGCCCCTCAGGATTTCAAGTCTCAAGTCATTCCCTCATGTATGTATCAATACCATATTGTAGCCAAATTTCTCAGGAGATAGGGGCCTTATGGCTTTTGTAACATCTGAGATCCTGACACCTGAAAGACAGCTCACTGTAACCCCCCTACTTGCTCAATCTTGGGATTGATAAGTCAGTGAGTCTTATAATACTCACCTATTACTAAAACATTTCTGTTGCTGCTGTGATTCAGAATGGTACATTTGGAATGTTTTTTGCTCACACTGACTTCTTCATGACCAGTACTCATATGTGAATGAGTGGCCTGATTTTTGCTGAGACAGCCTTCTCATTTATAGGGAGCTCTGGAGGTGTTTTTTTTTCTTACAACCTTAGCATGACACATTTTGGTGTTATGAGTGAAGAACAGTACTGGAGTTGTATGAAGCTCACAGGTCAAGTTTTTAGGTAAGAAGGAAGCTTCCAGATTAATTAGATATTTTCACTAATAACTAACTGCGAGGTTTAAATAAGTTCATTAGCTGTAATCATAAAGTTAGTACACTGTCTTGAGAAAATTGTTGCTAAAAGGTTGGCAATAGCAGTAAAACTAGCAGGCTAACCTTCCATCTTGTCCATTGCTTAGGCAATTAGATGAATAAATGAATAAAGTGAATGCATTAGGGGATGTATGCATAGCAGGCTTTAGGCACCAGAGAAAACTGCAGTTGCTGAAGGCCACCTAGCACATTAAGTTATCTTATCTTGATATTTTGTAACACATCAGTCATACAAACAAAAGTTACTACACCAGTTTTGTATACTTAAAACCAGGTGGGTAACAATAACTCTTATTTATATCTCCTTCAAATTTTAAACAGCTTTAGTTATAGTAACAGTGTTTTGTCAAGTAACAGGTTTCACAATTCCTTTACATATTTTACCACTGACAATGCCCCTGGCTTAGTTAAAACCCACTGGGAGACATCCAGTCCACTAAAACAAACAACATAGCCAGCTTTAGGTACCTGCAATACCCATGGCTGCAGGGAGGGCCTTCATCCATCTCAGACTGGGTAGGGGCCCCATGAAAGCTGCTGCTGGTTGGGAAAAAATGCATTCATTTTTATTACACACTCTAACCTGAACAGGATGTGATATGGCCCTGTTGGGATAAAGCTGGCAATGAACATAAGCAAGGTAAGCACTAGAGAGATCAGCAGTACCAGAGTGACTGATGTTAGTGCACACCATGGATTTTAAGAATGTTTCAGATCTTCAGGGATGATATCTCTTTCAGGAAGTTTTATAAATACTGGCAGAAAGAATAGTTGTGTAAAATCTTACCATAACAATAGATGTCCTTCTCTTCTTTGTTGCAGTATTCTTTACATGGGGAGTTATCTGCTGTAGATGACCCGATATAGACCAGTATACAAACGTCTTTCACTAATGTAGGGTGTGTGGTACACTGGCCATAAAAGTGATGTACGCATGCATCAACCTCAGAACTGAATGCTCCAGGAGGAATGCCAGCATAAGGTAAGTAGGGCATGACCATCCAAGGTAAAGAACCGAACAACCAGGGGGAAGGAGGGAGGGACTGGAATACCGCAACAGAGAAGAGAAGGACACCTATTGTTATGGTAGGCTTTTACACAACTATTATATCCTTCTATTTATCTGTTGCACTATTATTTACATGAGGAAGAGTACAAAAACTCCTGAGGAGAGGGTGGAGGAAGAAGCAGTTGAGCTCTCCAGAAAGCCATGGAATATGGCCCTGGTAAAACCTGCCCTAGACTTAGAAATGCCACCAATTTGTAATGAAAGTGAAGGTACGCACAGCAGTCCATGTAGCTGCTTCAAGAATAGAGTTACTATCTAGTCCTATGAAGAAAGCACCAGGTGAAGCTACAGCCCTAGTGGAATGGGCCTTTACAGAAGAAGCAAGGGTCTTACCATGCTTCACATAACAAAACAAAATAGCCTTAGAGATCCAAGTAGAAACAGTCCACTTGGAAACAGGTAATCCCAGAACCCTGGGATGATAGGAAACAAAAGGCTGGTCTGATTTCTTGATAAATTTAGTCTTGTCTAAGTAAAATCTAAGTTGTCTATGCACATCCACGGTGTGCAGCACCTTCTCACTAGAGTTCTGAGGAGAAGGAAAGAAGGTAGGTAAATGAATGGACTGATTGAGTGACCAATTCATTGACTACCCTGGGCACAAAGGAAGGGTTGGTATGCAAGGACACCCTGTCTTTATGAAATGACAAAATGTGGAGAGAGGCCATAAGGGCCTGGAGCTCAGAAACATGCCTGGCTAAAGTTAAAGCTAGCAGTACAGTTTTCCAGGAGCAGTGTTACAGGGAAGCTGAATAAGCTGGCTCAAAAGGGGGGAGGAGTCAGCTTTTTGATAACAAAATTAAGATCCCAAGGAGGAGGAATAGGTTTCTTGGGAGGTGTAATGTGAAGGATGCCTAAGAAATTGTTTAGCTTCAAATCTGCTAGCTAGAAGGGGGGATAGAGGCAGGCAGAACTAGCTGACATATGGACCTTCACTGAAGAGTAGGCCAAGTCAGCACTGAGCAATTCACATAAATTAGGATAGAACCAAGGGGACTTCCGCTGATAGTGGATCCTGATTTCATGAGACACACCAAAGTGAAAATCTCTTCAACTTGGATAGGTAAGATTTTCTGGTATTGGTTTTCCTGGCTTCTTGCATAACCCTTAGCACATCCTCAGAGAACAGATGTCTAAAAGGAATTAAAACCCTGTCACCCACAGAGTCAACTGAAAGGTAGACAAGTGGGGATGAATGAGAGTTCCTTTGTCTTGTGTGAGAAGGTCCTCCCCTGTGAGGTAATTTGTGGTGATTGCCCTTGGATAAATGCAGGAGAACAGGGAACCAATGTTGTCTTGGCGAAAAGGGAGTCACCGGCAAGACTTTCGGGTTGTCCTGTTGAATTTCGAACAGGACTTTTGGAATGAGCTGACGGGGAGGGAATGCGTACAGAAACATCTCCTTCCAAGAGAAAAAGAAGGCTTCCAGCTTCCAAACCAGGGGGTGTTGGAAGTCTGGTACAATTGTGGAAGTTGTCTGTTCTTGGGGGAGACAAAGATCTACTTCAGGTATACCCCACTGGTGGACAATATCCAGAAAAACATCCATCTGAAACATCCATTCATGGGAGTGTGTTAGGGACCTCCTCAAGGTGTCTGCCACACAATTTTGACCAGATGGAATGTACACTGCGCCTGAAGTGTTACCTGATATTGGACTTCCAGCTCCCAAGCCTGGACAGGCAGCCTGCATAGTAGGTAGGATTTAGTTCCCCCCATTCACATACCAGAGAACAGTCATATTGTCTGCGAACAGCTTTAAAGGTCCTGGGTGGAAACGAGGATGAAAGGTCTGAATGTCTAGCAGCAGCACCCTCATCTCCATTACAGTGATGTGCTCCCTTTGCTGTGAGGGGGACAATACCCCTTGTGCTTTCAAATTTCCAAAAGCTGCCCCCCAGCCCACATCCGAAATATCTGTGAATATCTTTTGGACTGGTGACAGAGGATGCAAGGGGAGACATGGGTTGAGTGACACTTGCTGAATCCACCACTGTAATTCCCTCTTCAGACAGGGAATGAGAGGAACTGGAAACTCTAGAGGATGCGAGTGCCGCATCCAAACTGACTTTAGGAGCCACTGGAATTTTCTCATGTGAAGTTTGGCCAGAGGTAGCATTGGTATGGTGGATGCCATGAAGCCTAGAACTCTGAGGAACTCTCTGGCTGAAATGTGGTGAAGAGGCAGGTGGTTTTGGAAGTATGAGGTGAGGTCCTGCACCTACTGTGGGGGAAGACTGACCTTCATGAAGTCTGTCTGTATCCTGTTATCCCAGGAAGATGTGATCCTGAGAGTGGGTGAGAATGGATTTTTTGTGGTTTATTGTGAATCCCAGACTTTGTAGAAGAGAAATGGCAAAGAGGATGTTTTGCTTCAGGATCTCTGGGGAGGTTGCCAGAAAGAGGAGATTGTCCAGGTAAGGAAAAATGTGGATGCCCTGAAGCTTGCAGTAGGCAACCACTGGAGCTAGACATTTTGTAATACCCTTGGTACAGTAGAAAGTCCAAAGGGCAAGGCAAATAAATGAAAATGCCGGGAAGCCACAGAGAGAGACGTAAAAACTTCCTGCAGTTGGAGTGGATGGGAATGCGTAAGTATGCATCTTTGAAATTCAGGGAAACTAAGTACACTTGTAGCTGAATAAAGGGTAACAAGGTCTGAAGAGTTAACATACGGAAGGTTGGAACTTTCAGGAAGGTGTTGAGATGAGACAGATCCTTTCTGGGCACTAGGAAGATTCTGGAGGAGAAACCCCTTCCTTTTTAGTCTTGAGGTACCCTCCTGAATGATTGCTTGTTTCCACAGGTCTAGCAGTACCTCTATAAAAGAAAGCAGTTGTTTTCTTGGTGGTTCAGGGATGCAGTTGAAGGAAGGCAGGGAGTCCCATATCAGAAAGTATCCCTTTTGAATGACAGAAAGAACCCAGGAGTCTTGAGTTATGATTTCCCAGACTGGCAGAGACACAGAGAGGTGATGGGAAAAGAGATGACTGTGGGTGAGATGTCTGGGCAGTCAGAAGGAACTAGGCTTGTTAGGAAAGGGTGGCTTCTGAGCTGGAGTTGTAGGGGAATCCCTGGGCTGCTGAGGCCTCCTACCACCCTTCTTTGTTTTAGGTGGAGGAGGGCGGGAGTGTCTACATACAAAGGCAGTTTTACCTGGGTAAAACCACTGAAATTTGGACACTGGGGAAACAAAGATGTGCTTCAATTCCTGCAATTCCTTATTCTCTTCCTGCAGAGATTTAAAGTTAGCAGCTGCAGGGCCACACTATGCAGAGTTGTCCAAAGGGGCATCCATATGTTTAGATTTAATATCTTCTGGTAATGGCTGGAGTCTTAACCAGGAGAATTTCCTTAAGACAGAGCCCGACGCAGCTGCTCTGGCAGAAGCTTTTGCAGCAACATTGCTGCATTTGATGGAGAGGTGGGGTTACTTGAGGATGTTCTAAGCAAGGACTCAGCCAAGGTCCTATTCTTTGAATCAGGCAAATCAGAAATGACCTGAGAAAGTTGGGGCAGAAGCTCTACGGAAAATTTGGTCGTGTGCGTTTGGTAGTTAATGGCTCTAACTGCCAGGGTGGCTGAAGTGTACACTTTTTTGCCCAGCCTTTCCAGGATTCTGCTGTCCTTTTTTGAAGAAAGGAGAGACGTTGAAGGCAGTAACCTGGATGGCTTGTCTGAAGCCAGTGACATACTTTAGGGATCTGCTGAAGGGCATCTAAACAGGAACTTGCAGTCCTCAGGTACCTTGTAAAATTGATCAGGCTTCTTGGGGCAGGAGGCTGGAAGTCGGGGGACTGGGAGGCAAAGGCATCTAAAAAAAACTATAACACGGGGGGGGGGGACAGCTGAAGGGCTGGGTGATTCCACCTGCAGAAGATCACAGTATCTCTTCTGTACTTCAGATACCCGAGTCCTCTTCCATTTGAAATGGTCTCTCATTTTGACCATAGTCTCAACAAAGGAGAGTTCTTTCATGGTTGAGTCAGTTCCATTGGGATCTTCTTCTGGGGAGGTATAGTCTAAAAGGGAGGGATCTGTGAGGAATAGGCTAGAGATTCCTCTTCGAGGATGCCTCTTTCTCTGATGGAATTTATTCCCTAACCCTTTTATGTGGGGAAGCAGTGCGGGGGGGGGGGGCAGGGACTGACACACCAGGAGGGGGTTTAAGGGTCTTTAAAAGGCCTTGAGTGAATTTTTGCCAATCACTCTGGGAATCCTCTGCAGTGGACAAGTGTTTAGACTTCTGCTTCTTCTTTTGATGCAGGTCTGCCCTATGTAATGCAGGAGGTCCGGAAGTAGGAATAATAAGAGTGAATTTCCTCCCTTACGAGGATCTGAGGTATCCCCTTAGGGCCTTCAGTTTTCACAAGCTTCGGTTCCCCCTGTACATCCAAAATGGATGCCTGCTCAGCCTCTGAGGATGTCCCTGTGGTCAGATCCAAGGCAGCCTCAACACTGGGTTCAGCTTGTGAACTGGAACCAGGAACCGTAAGTATCTCCGGATTCGTATCTGCCTCAGGAGAGACATGTGTGGCAAGAGGAGCAGCAGAAGGTTCAAGCCTCGGCATTTTGACCTTCCATTTCATAAGCGACTCAACCTCAAGCCTGAGGATCCCTCCATCACACTTTTAGCTAGCAACTTTTAGCGCTGGTTTTCCAAGTAAAGGCAGAACAAACACTGGAGAGGTCTCTCTTTATGTGGAATTTGTTTTCCACACTTGCATTTGCCTTTTTTGGATGAGATGAACCCTACCACAAAACATTAGCAAAAGAAACAAGAACTTCCCAACAAACCAGCGTTTGAAGATGGTGTTCAGACTGGCGGCAAATGAGTTCTGAGGTTGGTGCGAGTGTACGTCACTTTTATGGCTGACGTGATAGTAACCTACATGAAACCTACCATGCACCCTACAGTAGTGAAAGACTTTTGTATACTGGCCAACGTTGGGTCACCTACAGCAAATAACTCCTCATTTAAAGAATACTGCAACAGATTAAAAGAAGGACATCAACAGAAACTATAACTCTCAATATCTTTGCTGAAGAATTCTGCTCAATGCCAAAAATAATAGCAGAATAAAGGTTCAAAATGAGGACCACATTTAAATATTACAATAACTCACTTAAAAAGTTACTAGAATAACACATTTTGCATCAGCATGCATTTTCTGAACAATAAGAAATACAAAACTCTGATGACTGGATTACGTAGAACAAAGCAAAATTATGAGGCAAAATTACAGACAGTGACAGCAGGTATTAATTTATTCCTCAGTGAGGTAAATAAAAGTGACTTATCCCTGCTGTTAGATGACTGCTAAACAGCAGTCACTGATCTGGTGTGGCAGTACCAGTGTTGCACAATGTATTAATATTTGCTGAAATGTGTAAAAAAAATATCACTGATTTTTTATCAGTGCACACATCCAATAACGCTGGGACACACACATTCTTCTGGGTATCAGTAAAATATGCAGCTAACAAGTAATTATATTTCAAAAGTAAGGCAGTAAATATATCACAGAACATTTAGACACTTGGATCTTCTAGGAGTCTGGTGACACCTCACTCCCCAGACTGTATAAGTGGATACAGGGGGGCTCCCTTAATCATCTTTGACTGTGTGGGGGTCCCACAAAAGCTGCTTCTGGTTGGGGAAAACTCACAACTGCTTTACTTTTCTGATTAAGCTCTTTAACCTGAACAGGGGTGTGATATAACCCTGTCAGGATAAAACTGATAACAGCCTCTGTTCTCAACCACACTGTCAAAGGAAAAATAAACTTCAAAATGATCAATACATGGCAGGTTCAGGTTAAGGCACTTTAATCTTGCAGCAAGGAGACAAAAACGTGCTAATACAGAGTTTGTCTAACTAAAATCAGGAAGTAAGGTCATTTTTTTATACATTTTTTAACAAGACATTGCCTACCAAACTGACGTAACAGATCACAAGTTTTAACATCATTACTTCATAGCAGCTGTTTGTCCATGATTTTCTGCTTGCACTATCAATTTTATGAAAAACTTCCTAAGAAAAACAACGTGGCCTTGGTGACCACTGGTTAGATACAGCTTCCCACTATGTTATGTTACCATTCAAGGTACTATAGCTAATTCGAGCACAAAGCAAGTACAGATTCTTCAAGTAATCTTTTTTTCATGTATCTCTTCTTTTCTGCAGCTGTGCATGCTCTCATAACACGAACAGAGCTGATTGTTCATATTCAATCATATTATAGAAAACAGTATTGCTCTATTCATACACTATTCATTCATTTTCCTGACCTAGCAGATAATCACCTGCTTCTCAGTACATTTCCAAAAGGCATAAACATGAATTTTGCTGTGCTAGCAAATACTAGGTCAGGGTGCATCTTGCAGTTTCAGAAAACATACTGTAGTTTGAAAAATCATCTTATAATTTCATACAGAATTAAGCTGTACATAAAATAGAATGAAATGTGTTGACTCTTCTAGCTTCTAATAAGCTCTAAACATATATTAATACATATTTTTCTAACATTTCTCCCCTGTTAATACTTTTTATTCTATTTTCAAAAGCATAAACAGTTTGCTTCTTCTTCTAACCTCTTCCATTTCGGATTTGCAGTTAAGAGAGTCATTCAGTTTAAACTTATGAAAGCATTTTAGTTTTCAACAACTCTTCAATTTCAGTACTTTGATACAAAGTCTCAGAAACTGATATGTCTATAAAATCTTTGATTAACTTTTTCATGCAGGGAATACCACAACAAATGCATGCTCCTAATAGGAGTAATCCCACACAAATGGCAATCAGGATGTTCATTAGGATGGAACCCCACCCCCCAAACAAATTCTGGAAAAAGTCCGTCAGAGGGTTTGGGACTGGTTTGGTCATAGCAGACACTTGCTGGATCACCTCAAGATGGTCGTTTATCTCATGCTGGTTTGTCAGGAATATACGAACAGCATTCTTCTTTGATTAAAGCGCACGTAACACCTCTCGCCGCTAGGGTGAAGTCGAGAGCCATGCGGTTTTGTAGCACCACAGTTCTCATAGCGTTTAGTTCATCAGTCATTAATTCGAGAGCAGAAAAAGTTGCATTGCTCATAACTTCGAGAAGTTTGGACAGTTTTCTCAGCTCCCAAATCGATTTCACTGCGCCATATGCAGGGTCTATGCCTGCCCATGATATAATAGTGTCACTCAAGTCCATGTGTGTCAGTTTATCTTTGTTTTTCATGTAATTATGGTTTCTCCATCCTGCTTGGATTCGTCCCACTGGATTCTCAGGTCTCTTGATTGGATTTCCAGGTTTACTGCTGACCTCTGACATTTTGAAATTTCCCTCGAGGCAAAGCTGCAGTGTGTCGTATGGCCGGAACCAGGTAACCTAAAAAACAACTGCCGGACCACTTCTCAGGTAGCCATTTGTATGCCTTTTTCCCACAAACAAAATAACAATTCTCTACTTTAGTATTGATATATGCTTGCCCTGCATAAAACATTTTCTTATCAATGACAGAAAGTTGCTTCAAAAGAACAGGATTATGCTGTATTTCACGAACAGTTTTTTGCATTTTCTCAAGATACGAGTCATAGTTTGTATCACAAATAGTTTCTGCCTTATTAGCCTTGATATAACATTTATAAGAAACAGTCACATTGCAATTGCTCCAACCCACCTGAATAGTGTCATTTTTATAAAAACATACAATTCCTTTTTGTGTAACAGGTAGGTACAATCTATTTTGTCTTGTGATTTTACAGGTGTAGTATCAAAAATCAAATTTACCCAGGTCTCACTGACCCCTTGGGGGACAGCAGTCATTAATAATCCCCCATATGCTGGTGGTATAGCTGTACAAATCCAGCAGTTCGAAACATTAAAAGTCTCAGCATACACATATTTAATTGCTTGGTAAGTGTTAAAGTTTGGGTGCCAGTCTATGAGTAACACATCACGTTTGTTGAGTTCAACTCGTGTGGCTGAAAAAAGGAAAGGCCACAGCAAAAAGATTATTGTTACCAGTATAGCTAACAGGATGATCATGCAATTTTTCTGAGGTTGTTCTGCATCCCTGTTTACTCTACACCTGGTCATTTTGTTCTCGTTGTATAACAGTAACAAGGTTTTTGTCAAGTTCAAAGTTTTTAACCAGTTTGCAGTGCGTCAAATGGATCCAGGACACATGTTCACCTATCTTGACCGCAGTGGGTGTTGCCAGCAAAACTTGGTACGGTCCCTCCTACTTTGGAGGACTCCAATTTCTTTTCTTCACGACCTTCACCCAGATCCACGATCCCGGTTGTACTACTGGTTCCGATGGCCTGGTCTGTTCTTTATCTGAAACAGAATTTAACTGCAGAAGTTGTTTGTTAATCAGAAGTCTCCTCATATACTCTGCAAGTGAACTGTCAGCCTCCTGGTCTGCAGGCATGAGAGGTTTCCACTGAGGTATATAATATGCCCTCCCAAACAGTGTTGCAAAAGGAGTTAACCCCCTTTGCATTTGGAACAGTTCTCATGCTCAACAGTGCCAGAGGCAGACAGTGTACCCAGTTCTTCTGTGTCTCACTAATCAATTTCCTAAGCTTATTTTTCAGAACCCCATTATGCCTCTCTACTAATCCTGCAGATTAGGGGTGGTATGCACAATGTTTTTTCAAGGAAATCCCGAAATAACGGCTTAATTGTTGTATGGTTTGATTTACAAAGTGTGTACCATTGTCACTATAGATTTTTTCCAGTATGCCAAATCTAGGAATCATTTCTTTAACAAGGACTTTTGCAACAGTAGCTGCATCTGGATTTTTTGGTCGGAAAAGCTTCCACCCATTTGGAAAACATATCTATAATGACAAGACAGTACTTTTTATTTTCGCATTTGTTTAGTTCTATGAAATCCATACAGATAGTATGGAACAGGTACGGTGGTGTAGGGAAACTCCCTTGCTTAGGCTTCAGTGCCCCCTGTGCATGATGCCTGTTACAAACATGGCATGCTGCACAAAAAAATTTTGTGTAGTTTGTAAATCCATACGTTGTAAACACTCGATTCACTAACTGTACCATCCCCCCTGTTGAGACATGGCACTGCCCATGGCTCAACAAAACTGCATATCTAAACAAGTTAGACGGCAAAATTGGTTTTCTTTCTTTGCAGATGTACAGCCCTTTCTCAAGAATTGCTCCTCATTTTATCCATTTTTGTTTTTCTACATTTGTAGCAAGTGTCTGCATTGTTTTTAACATTTCTAAATCTAAAATCTCAGAAGGTTGTAATTCCTCACTCAAAAGAAATACTTCTGAAGCTGCCTGCTTTGCAGCTGTATCAGCTCTCCCATTACCTTTTGAAATCCTGTCCTGTTGCTTGGTATGAGCTACACATTTACAAATAGCTACTTTTTGAGGTAACTGAATAGATTCTAACAAATCTAAAATAAATTGTGCATGATTAATTGGTTTACCAGTAGATGTTATCATTCCTCTATTTTTCCACTGTTGCGCAAAAACATGTACAGTAGAAAAAGCGTACTGGCTGTCAGTAAAAATGTTTACACATTTACCCTTTGCCAAGGTACATGCTCTTGTCAAAGCAATCAATTCTGCTGCTTGTGCAGATAAGTTGTGTGGTAGACTTTGCTTCTAAAATCTCAGTATCAGAAACTACTGCATACCCTACTAGATTCTGTCCTGTAGGACCCTTTTTGCATGAGCCGTCCACATAGTATGTCACCTCAGCATCATCCAAGGGAACATCCGTGAGATCTTTTCTAGGCAGTGTCTTTTGCTCAATCTCCTGCAGGCAGCAGTGTGGTTTGCCATCTGCAGGGGTTGGGAGCAAGGTTGACGGATTCAAAGTTGTGCATCGTTCAATTGTCATATGAGGTTGGCTCAGCAGTATAGTCATACAGGAAAGATGCCTAGCAGGAGAAAGATATGCCACTTTTTCTTGCAGTAAAATAATCGCGACTGCATGAGGCACTCTCAATGTGAGAGGGTGGAATAACACTACTGAGGCTGAAACCTGTACTGCCATCGCAGCTGCGACTACTGCTCGTACACAGTGGGGCAAGGATCGCGCCACTGGGTCTAGTTGTGATGAATAGTAAGCTATGGGGCGTTGACTGTCCCCATGTTGCTGTGTTAACAATGATGTCATATAGCCTTGCTTACAACATACAGTTTGGAAAAATCGTTTATGATAGTTCGGTAATCCTAAAACTAATGAGGATGCTATCAGTTGTTTTAATTTGCAGAAAGCTGATTCTGCTTCTGGTGTCCATTGTAACGAATCTTGTGCTGCCATAGGCTTCTTGTATATTAAGTTGGTCAGTGGAGCAGACTTCCAAGGCATAGTTTGGAATCCAACTCCGACAAAAATTAGTCGTACCTAGGAAGGACATCATTTCCTTCTTGGTAGTCGGTTTGGGTGCTTGTAATATTGCTATTTTCCTGTCTTCATTTAATATTCTGCCTTCTTTGGATATTACATATCCCAGGTATTTAACCTGATTTTTCCAAAGCTGCAGTTTGTTTTTGTTTACTTTGTGTCCTTGAGTGGCTAGAAATTGTAATAACGCTATGGTATCTTCTCTGCATTCTTGCTGGGTGGGGGCTGCCAGCAGAATGTCACCTACATAAAGTAAAATCTGGCTGCCTTTCGGTAGGATAAATCCCGCCAAGTTACTTGCCATTTCCTGTGCAAATATTGTTGGACTCTCACAATATCCCTGTGGTAGTTGCGTGTATGTATACCTTTTCCCCTGAAATGTGAATGCAAACCAATGTTGGCTGTCAGGGTGTATCGGTATTGAGAAGAACGCACTGCTAATATCTACCACAGAAAAGTACTTCTGTTGAGGCTTCAAATCATTTAATAAGGTGTGTGGATCTGGCACCGTAGGTGCTCTAGGCATAACTGCGTCATTTACAGCTTGTAAATCTTGGACCATACGCCATTCTCTCCATTTGCTTTCCTAACAGGAAATAAGGGTGTATTACATGGCGAATCGGGAGATTCTATCAATACTCCTACCTTAAGTAAGGCTGCTATTATAGGTTTGATTCCTACTTCTGCATCCTTTCTTAAGGGATACTGTCTCTTTTGGGGTCTAAATGCTGACTTTGGCGTGATAGTAACTGGTCCTGCTGTATGAATAAGTCCTACATCTGATTTCCCTGTTAACCTGAGAGTCTCTGGTATGCCTCGTAAGGCTTTTTCTTCTTCCTCTAGTAAGAGTGCTACTCAGCTGTCCTCACTTGCCTGCAGGTGCACAGCTGGGTGTGTCTGTGTTATCCAATTCAACTTCTGCTTTTGTACTCCCTGTTCTGACAGTTCTAATTCTGTCTGTTTTTCCCACCTTGTGACTTTTTCTCCTAGGTCTGCCCACTTCACATTCTTGTCTTTAGTTAAACTAACGTGGTAATCGATTAGATTTATAAAGTGCTAGGAATTCCTGGGGCAATGAACAGCTAACTACACTGTTCTCTTCTGTGTCCCAGTACAGATTACGCAATACTAATCTGTTATCACAGTTTCTAAACAGTTCTTGTTCATATTCTTTATCAGGTCCTGGTATGCTACAGTAATATAGAGTACAATGCAACAAATGCTGTTTATCAGTGTCAAGGGAGGGGGGATTTACTGATGGCTACGTTCATCAGTTCTTCGGTTACTGCCCCTGGACCAGTCGTAACCAAGTCCTGGCTGTACCAATAAAATGTTTCACCCTCCGGTCGCACCACAAAAGTATCCATTTGTCACTGTGCTTCCATACCCTGCATGGTTGGAACTACTGCTATGCCAAATATCTGCATAAGGTCTCTGCCCAAAAGATTCACTGGGCATTTTGCAGAAACAACAATTTTGCTCTTCTGGGTCATCCCTAAAACAGGGTCAGTTATTGCTATGCTATGGGAGAGTGGCTCCTGATACAGCTGTCCATTAGCTGCTTTTACTAATATATAATAGAGTGATTCTGAATTTTTTGGTAGTTTGGAAGGATGTATCAGGGTCTGTGAAGCCCCTGAGTCACACAGGAATTTAACTTCCCTCCCCTCCAGCAGAAGTGTAACTTCAGGTTTTGTGTCTGCTAAATAGAGCTCTACGCACAATAATGCCAAGTCTAAAATTTCGTTTTCTTCACCATTGGTGATTTCTTGTACTTCCTCTATTTCTTCTATCACATTCGCATTTGTCTTTACTTGGTTATTCTCTTCTAGTGATTCTTGACTATCATATAGTCAGTCCTCACCCTCCTTATCTTCCGTGGCTACCTTTTTGTTTTGCCTGCAATTCCTTGCCAAATGTCCCTTTTTCCCGCATTTAAAACATTCACCCCTCTTCTTTCTCTCTTCAAACTCCTCTGATCGCTTATCAGATTGTTTGTTTCCCTGGGCATTTTTCTTGCCCTTCTTCCCGGACTGTACTACAAAGACTTCTGCTCCGTCTCCTACTGCAAATACTTGTTTTTTTTTTTTTGCTATTAAAATGCATTTCGGCATGTCTCGCATATTCAAGTAATGACTGTAATCTACTTGTACGGTGATCTACCATGTGCTTTGTAATGAAACTACTTATGGGTGAAATACTACCCTTCAAAAATGCATTCTTTAGTTGTTGTTCATATGGGGAATCATGTATTTGGTCTTCAGGTACCTGCATTCCACAATGGTTATTAAAACACTCTAATAATCTAGCATAATATCTATCAACAGTTTCACCTTCCTGTTGGATGCATTGATTAATGCAAGTCCAGTCAGCCCTAGGCTTCCATTTCTCAGAGATTCGGTCTGTCAAACCTTTCACTCTGTTATCCAGTTCTGCGTTGCTATGTGGGAGTGGCTTATGTTCTGCATCACGGGGATTCCAGTTGCCACTGATCATGTGCCAATCTGGACCTACGATTTGTCTGACTACTTTCTCTACTACTTCTCCATTTAAATGGTAACTTAACCTCATGCCTTGTAAGTCTTCCAGGAATTTTCTAAAATTAACTTTCGGATGGGGAATTCCCTCTGTGGCTTTCTGGATGTCTTCTGGTGTCCACGGTCTATACACTAGAAAAGTTGGGTCCTGTCCTGCCTGTGGATTTGGTACTTCTAGGAGTGGACATATCTCTTCTTCACTCATAGCTCGTGAATTTTAATTTATTTCATATAATTCAATATCCCCTCTTAAGTTACGTGTTCAAGACCTAGTCTCGACAGGATCTCTGACAAACAGTTTTGATTTCGCAGGGACAGTTGGGTATAGCAGAGGTGGATCAGCTTGTCCACTCGCTTCATATTCTGGTAAGGGAAGCGGAGGGGGTGGAGGGGCTGATGCTATTACTAGGTTATTGTCTTCTTTGTCTAAAAACATTGCTTTTGAATTTTTAATCTTTTGTTCCCTGTGGTTTGCTTCCTCAAGCCACCTGTGTGCCTGAGGAACTCCCAATTGGCGTTGCTTTTTTACCTGACCTTTTGCGTCTGTTTTAAGTCGTTTGACAAGTTTGATAAGTGAAGATTTGTCTAATTTGCCATCAAATTTGTATTTATTAACCCATTTTGTATAGTACCTAACATTATCGGCACGTTGTAATTGCATATATTTCGCGTCTTCGGTTAATGGCGGATCTCGGGATCTTTTTGTGCACCTATTTCCCATGTTGTCTTAACTTAGTTAGAAATTGTTACGTAACCCTTCTTATCACATGGTACCACGATTTTCTTTTTTTCACAGTTTATCTAGAATAACCGCCTACCTATCCTGTTTCCCTGATCTATGACAAGACAGCAATCTTTTTTTGTCCCTGATTTATACAAAATCTCCCTGACAAAAACAAATACTGTAACAAGTCCCTGATCTGAAACAGAGAAAAGGTAAATTCCTCCTTACCTGAGCCTCCGTGATTGACCGTCTCACTGATGGAACTGTTGACTCGTCCTCCAATCGCAGATCAGAAACAGTGGCTGGCCTCTTTTGAACGACAATTCAGTCGGAGGTCTTTCAGAGCAGAAGAACCGATGTGGCCTCTTCCCCGTATGGTTTCATGCCACCGGGCCCATCTGACCTGAGCTAGAGCGAGAGTTTCCGGTCCGAAGGACCAATCTGTCAAAGGAAAAATAAACTTCAAAATGATCAATACACGGCAGGTTCAGGTTAAGGCACTTTAATCTTGCAGCAAGGAGACAAAAACGTGCTAATACAGAGTTTGTCTAACTAAAATCAGGAAGTAAGGTCATTTTTTTATACATTTTCTAACAAGACATTGCCTACCAAGCTGACGTAACAAATCACAAGTTTTAACATCATTACTTCATAGCAGCTGTTTGTCCATGATTTTCTGCTTGCACTATCAATTTTATGAAAAACTTCCTAAGAAAAACAACATGGCCTTGGTGACCACCGGTTAGATACAGCTTCCCACTATGTTATGTTACCATTCAAGGTACTATAACTAATTCGAACACAAAGCAAGTACAGATTCTTCAAGCATTCTTTTTTTTCATGTATCTCTTCTTTTCCGCAGCTGTGCATGTTCTCATAACACGAACAGAGCTGATTGTTCATATTCAATCATATTATAGAAAACAGTATTGTTCTATTCATACACTATTCATCCATTTTCCTGACCTAGCAGATAATCACCTGCTTCTCAGTACATTTCCAAAAGGCATAAACATGAATTTTGCTGTGCTAGCAAATACTAGGTCAGGGTGCATCTTGCAGTTTCAGAAAGCATACTGTAGTTTGAAAAATCATCTTATAATTTCATACATAATTAAGCTGTACATAAAACAGAATGAAATGTGTTAACTCTTCTAGCTTCTAATAAGCTCTAAACATATATTAATACATATTTTTCTAACACACACCCATTCTAAATCTAGCACAGTTCAGATGTGTGTGTACAGAAAGTTGCTGGGGATTGTGAGGTCACTGTTTTCTTTACTTTTCTAACAGACCCCAGAGGTCCACAAAGAAAGTTACTTTAGTTCCTGTAAGGGTAGTGCACTGTCTAGGAACAAAAAGCAGAATACATTACTGCAATCCTTTTTTTTTCACTTTCCTCACAAACAGCAGGCACATATGTAGGTGGTTGCCTTTGGAGGTTAGGAGTGAGGTGGCATGCTATATATACATATGTATGACAGCAGTCACTTGAAATACATGACTGTGGCCATTTGAACCTCTGCTTTCATCCCAATCTAACACCAGTGGGATGCATAGGCAGTGGCTGTCTTTTTGGGGGCATTAGGGAGGCAGACAGTATTTTCAGACAGGATCTGTGCATCCTCGCAACTGGCTTGTTAGTTTATTGTGACTTGTGAGATACTATTTTGTCAGCTTTAAACATTAAGCCTTGGCCACAACTTATGCCTTCCTTGACAGAAAAAAAAAATGAAAATAAGACAAATTATTTTCCTTACTCATGATTTTTGTTTAGGCCACTGTTGAATTGAAAGGTTGGGAAATGCTATAAAATGCATCACTGATCATCTACAATCCCTATGGCTTCTGGGGGCACCAGCTTAATTGTGTTACTTCCTAAATGGTTTTTATTATGCTGCATTGGTCAAGACAGGTATGTTGAAATGATGCAAGGAAAACTAAAGCTGAACAGCTACAATAAGGGTGGCCTAATGGTTAAGGTGTTTGCCTTACAAACACAAGGTGCAGGGTTTGAGTCTCACAAGGGATAATTGGCTAGGCTTAAAATGGCTCACAAGGGCAGTTAGCCTAGTACTAACCTATGAACCTATAAACTTATTTCATTAATCATAATTTCTGTTCAAGCCACCACTGGATGAAGAGATTGTGTAAAAAAAATAATAATATTAAAAAGCACATCAGAGCATATATAAAGTTGTGTTTTTTTTTGAAAAAGCTGAAGAAAAAGTTAAAATGTGAGAAATGGGAGAAAAAAGTAACGCACATGGTGTGGGAAAGCCCAATATGGGGAGAAACAGAGAGGAGCACTGGGGGCTGAAACATTAGGCAGTGCCTGGGTCTCCACTTCACATTAGTCAAGCCCCTGTACATAGAGTTTCTGCAATGTACCATTGCTGTAACTAAATTGCCAGTAACTGTGAATGTCCCTTTGTGAGATGGGCCAACAGAGTGTGGTATGTAGGCCTGTTGTAGCATTGTAGCTATAGATCAGTCTGTGTGTACTACTCCTAAAAGACTGCAGCATGAACTAAAAGGATGGCTATAAGAGGGGTGGCTGTGACAGGGTGATACTTAGACTGAAAGTGCCTGGGGGGGACCCCAACTTGACATTTGCTGGGGCCCCCCAAAATGCCAACATCGTCCCTAGATATATGTAATTAAGGCAGAATACACAAAATATACAAAACACTCTCCAGCAATTGTTAGTATTGTCCCTGGTGTTGAAGATTTAAAAGTATGATGTAAAAGGTATTTCACTATGCACTAAGCAGATACAAGAAATGAAAGATAGGGTAATTCAAACCTTTTCAATGTAAAAGGAGGAACAGCCTAGTACTCACTAGTATGAGCAGATGAGATGAGACTGGGAGGAACTTCCAAAGATGAATTTACAGCAAAGGCAGGCAACTCAAGAACCATCAAGTATAAAAGAGTAACAAAGATTCCCTATGTGGGTACTCAATGTTCTGGATCTATGGAATACAATAGGAGGGAAATGTAACTAAACAGCTTAAAGTAGAGGACTTCACAAAATGATACTGTTTTGTCTACTGACAGACAAAATAATACAGGGAAAGACATTTTTGTGGTCAATTAACAAAAGGGCTGGACAACAAGAAAGAGAGAGTACAGTTGTGTACAATTACCATAAATATAGATGTTCGAGTGTATTCACTGTTGCAGTCATCACATTCGGGTCATCCCTGCCAGGGTAGCCCTCGGCCAGCCCGAATACCAGAGGCAGAGTATTTTTGCGTCGGTTGCTGTCGCTTCAGGACTGACGTCAGGTCGTCAGTAGTATAAAGTAAGGCAGCCAACGCCATTACATCAATTTTTCTTGCCCTAAACTGTCAGGAGTCCTCAAAAGTAGGAGCTAGGTTCTAGTGGAAGAACCCCACCAGTGGAAAATAAATACCAATATGTCCCTTGTAAGGAAAGAGAAGAAAGGGGGATGGAGGGAGGGATACACTCAAACATCTACATTTATGGTAAGTGTACACAACTGTACTACGTTCTTTGTGTTTCACTGTTGCAGTCATCACATTTGGGTTGATTCCCGAAGCTGAGGAAATGGGTGGAGGCAGTCAAGGAAACTAGAGGCTGGCTTGGATGCCCTGCAAGACCAGAGAGGCAAACCCTGCCCTGGATTTGGAGAAGAGAGGCAGATGCTTGGTAAAAGTGTGAACAAATGTCCAGGTGGCAGCCTCCAGGATGCCCCTAGTGGGGACTCCTCTGAGGAAAGCTGCAGAGGTGGAGGCTGCTCTGGTGGAGTGAGTCCTGGCCCCCCTTGGGGAGAGGCTTTCCATGTTTGTAGCAGAAATGGATGCAGTGTGCTATCCATTTGAAAATAGTTTGTTTGGAGATGGCTTTGCCTTCTGCCCCTGTAGCAAAGCTAACCAGCAATTGATCAGACTTTCTGAAGGATTTACCCCTGTCTAGATATAATCTGAGCTGTCTATGCACATCTAGAGAGTGCAGGATCCTTTCCCCCTTGTTCTGGGGATTAGGAAAAAAGGTGGGCAAATGAATGGATTGGTTGAGAGCCACACTGGACACCACCTTGGGCATGAAAGATGGGTTAGTTCAGAAGGATCCCCTGTCAGCATAGATGATGATGAAGAGTTTCACAGCTGTGAGCGCTTGTAGCTTGGAGAATCTTCTGGCTGAAGTGATGGCCAGAAGGAATGCTGTCTCCTAGGAGAGAAATTTTAGCTCCACAGAAGTTGGCTTAAAAGGGGGCAGGGTGAGCTTTCCCAACACAAAGTTAAGGTCCCAAGCTGGGGTTGGTGCTCTTCTGGGTGGCCTCAAGGTGCTAGCCCCACTTAGGAACTGTTTGATCAAAGGGTGCGAGAAAAGGGGCTGCTCAGTGGGGAAATGAGCAGAGATAGAAGAGGCATACATTTTTATAGAGGAGAAAGAGAGGCCACTGTGTAGTAGGTCAGCTAAGTAATCCAGGATGAGAGGGAAGGAGGGCTGTGCAGTATTGGCTCCCTTAGCCTGGATCCAAGTGCAGAACCTTTTCTATTTGTCAGCATAAGAATTTCTAGTGCTAGGGCATCTGGCCTCATGGATAACATTTAGAACCTGTTTACTGAGGCTGGCAGATTGATCCGGGGTTAGGAAATAAGTTAAGCTGCCAAACTGAGTGTCTGCAATTGGGGATGCATGAATACCCTTTCTCTCTGGGTCAGGAGGTTTGGAATCTGAGGAAGATGCCATGGTGGCAGTGTGGACAGGCTGCGCAGCAAGGGGTACCAGTGCTGGTGAGGCCAGTCTGGAGCTATAAGAATTGCCCTTGGTTTTTCCTCCTTTATTTTGAGCAGTAGCCTGGGGATAAGAGGTAGTGGAGGAAAGGCACAGACTGATAGATTGACCCAGGGGAATGACAGGGCATCCACTTTCCAAGCCATGCAGTGATGCTCCCTGGTGCAGAATTTGCTGAACTGATGGTTGGTGTGGAAGGCAAAGAGGTCGACCTTTGGGCTGCCCCATTTCTGAATTATTAGGATGAAGGTTCTTCTGTTGAGCTGCCACTCGTGTGGGTCCAGAAGATTTCTGCTTAATTGGTCTGCTAGAGAGTTGAGAGAACCTGGTAGGAATTGTGCTAACAGGTGCAGTTGCATGGCAGAGGCTGTGCGCCAAAGGGTCATGGATAGCCTGCACAGAGGGTAGGAGTGAGTCCCTCCCTGCTTGTTGATATACCACATCACAGTGGTTTTATCCGTTTTGATCAGAAGAGCCACGGGGGATAGAAGGGGTTTGAAAGCTATCAAGGCGTGCTGGACAGCCATCATCTCTTTTTGAATGATGTGCAGAGGGATTTGCTGCGGTCTCCATTGGCCCTGTATGCACCTGCCGTCCAGGTGTGCACTCCAAGCATAGTCTGATGCATCTGTGGTGAGGGTCTGGGCAGCGGGGGGTGGTGAGAAAGGCAGTCCCTTGTTGTGGGAGCATGCTGTTGCCCACCAAAGAAAATCTTTTCTGAGGCAAGGAATTATAGGTATAAGAATCTCCAGGTTTTGAGAGTGTTGACACCAAAAGCTTTTTAGGTACCAGTGAAGTTTCCCAATATGCAGTCTGGCATATATATGCAAGATGCCATGAACCCCAGCACTTGCAGGATCTTCCTTGCAGATAAATGGGGTCTGGTGGCTAGTTGAGAGAAGTAGGCTGTCAGGATAATTTGTTTTTCTGTTGTAAGGAATGCCATCTGGGATGCTGTGTCCAGGCTTGCTCCCAGGAAGATAATCCTTTGGGTGGGCACCTGTTTGGATTTCTTTTCGTTGACTGTGTACCCTAAGGAGGTTAGTAGGGTCTTTACAAAGGGTAGGTGCTTGAGTAGATTTTCCTGGCTGTCTGCCTGAATAAGGCAGTCTTCTAAGTATGGGTAAATCTGGATATTGCCTTGTCTGCAAAAGGCAATGGCCAGAGCCAGACATTTTGTGAAACTCCGGAAGCAGTAGATAAGCCAAAGGGAAGTGCAGAGAACTGAAAGTGTTGAGATCCTGCCCTGAAACAGAGATATTATCTGCATGATTCCCTGACAGGAATGTGGAGGTAGGCCTCTTTTTGATCTAGGGTGGCTAGCCAAGTGTCCTTGGAGAGCATGGGTAGCAGCTGCTGGAAGGTGAGTATTTTGAATTTTGGGATCAGCAGGAAGGTATTTAGAATGGATAGATGGAGGATGGGGTGCCAGGTGCCCTCTTTTCTGGGCACCAGAAAAAGTCTGGAGTAGAAACCTTGGCCTATCTGTTCTGCAGGAACGTGCTCTACTGCTCTCATAGAAAGCAGGGAAAGGATTCGCATTTGAGCCTCTGCCCACTGGTTTGGAGGTAGATCTGGGAACCCTTTTGGGTTGGAAGGGTGTGGATGAAAAATTTGTATCTCTGAGACACGATGTTCAGAACCCAGTGGTCATTGGTAATGGTGGCCCAGGTGCTTGCATGAAAGGAGAGTTTTCTTCATAGGAGTAAGTGAAGGTGGGCAGAGGGAGGGGTGGGGGAGGTGAGTCATTGTGAGCTCGTACCATAAGGGGGTGGCTTAGAACTCCTTGGTTTTGAAGTGGAGGTAGTCCACTGCTTAGATCTCTGCATTCCCTGTGGCTGCTGTCTGGGGGGTCTGGTTCCCCAGGGCCTGGGCTGGACCGGCTTAGTGGGAACAGGAAAGGACCAGTGTTTGGTGGGACAATGCCTGCTAAACCTGGGTGGTTGGACCTGTAAGAAATCCTTAACTGTTTGCATAGATTTTGCTTTTTCTTCCATCTTAAGACCTCTTCTGCCTTAGTACCAAATAAGTTGTCTTTGTGCAAGGGGGCATCCAACAATTTAGATTTGACGTGGTGTGGCAGGGGGCTGTTCCTTAAGCCATGCATGCTTCTAATGACAGATCCAGTGACTGCTGCCCTGCAAGCTGCTTCTAGGGCATCAAAACCACAGGGCACGGTGTGTTTAGTTACTTGACTTGCAGAATGCATTAACTCTTGTAATACTTTAGATTCTGCCCAAGCAGGAAAGGAAGACATTTTTTGTTTGAGGAGTTCCAGGGTATGTTGCTGAAATTTTAGCATATGGAACTGACAATTTAGTGCCCTGATAGCAAAAGTAGCTGAGGTGTATACTTTTTTTACCCCATCTGTCTAGTGCTCGGGAATCCCTATCTGAGGGGGTGTGATTCTTAGCAGAGGTTGCTTTAATCCCTTTAGGCCCTTGAGAAATTACTTCAGGGTCAGCAGTAGGATTTTTAAAAAGAAATTTGTACAAGTCAGGGACTCTATAGTACCCGTCTGGTTTTCTGGGTGCAGGAGGGAGGGTGTCAGGAGTCAAGCTGGATTCCAGGAAAACATCCTCCACAACATCCAGGACTGGGGGGATGGCCAAGGGTCTGTGGTGTGGAAGATCTAAGAATTCCCTGAGTCTCTTTTTGGACTGAGGGCAGTTTTGACTCTCCCATTGGAAATGCTCCCTTAAGGTATGAAGGGTTTCCCCAAAGGAAAAATCCTCTGGGGGAGAGGCTGAAGGGATGGAATCCTGTGCATCAGAATCCTCATAAGTAGAGAGGGGTTGCATGTCTTCAAATTCAGATGCATCAGAGTCATCAGACTCTTGTTCAGACGAAACTACAGGGGACAGATCCCTTTTCCTTTTGAAGGGGGTAGTTTGACTTCCCCTGATCAGCATGATAAGGTCTTCCGCCATTTTAAGCATTTGAGACTGAGGCAAGGAAGCAGGTGCCTGAGATTAGGTCATCGGTTTGATTCGTACCCTGGGCCGAAGAAACTCTGTCGCTTTTGAAAGAAAGGTAGTCGCGAAAGAAGATGGTTTGTGTCGAGAATTGGTAGCATGAAGGACTTCCTTGGAAGCTGGTGCCTGCTCAGGGGGCTCTGGACCCATCCAAGGTAGAGACGACCACAGGATCCTTAGTCGAAGAAGAGTTATGCGGTATACCATACTCCAAAAGGGTCTCGGTAGCGGCCTGCGAATCCACAGAAGCCAACATCAGGTGCTGCGAAAGCACCTCACTGAGGACTGGAGAATTGACGACTAGCTTAACGGAAGCATTGTCAGTAGGTTTGGACCCGTGCGGTCTGTCGTTGTCTTTTTCATTAAGTTTTTTCGGAAGATCTGCTGTCAGATGGCTTACAGAAGCTTACAGAAGCCATATCAGAATTCGAGGACTGTAAGAGAAAATATCTAGCTACAAGGGCCCAACGGCGGATAGTTCTGGCGTTGAACAAAACACAGACGCGACAACGGGTAACGTCGTGGTCTGGGCCTAAACAAGTGACACAGTAAGAATGAAAGTCTCAGTGTGGTATTTGCTTTCCACAGGCGAGGCAATTATTAACTTATTCTGACATCGGTTAGTGCAAGAAAAAAGGATCCCCAAAGGAGTACTTAGCTTTAGAAGACTTCAACATCAATTCGGTAGACGAAAGTCAGGTAGCGGCCAACCGGCACAAATGCGAACTACTTCTACTTCGGGCTCCACAGCAAGAAAGACTGATGTAATGGTGTCAGCTGCCTAACTTTATACTACTGACAACCAGACGTCAGTCCTGAAGCGACAGCAACCAATGCAGAAATACTAAGCCTCTGGCATTCGGGCCAGCCGAGGGCTACCCTGGCAGGGATAACCCAAATGTGATGACTGCAACAGTGAAACACGAAGAACATCTGGGTTTAACAGAAGAACATGGTGGGGAAGTTCTTCAAACACTTAGCTTTGTTGCTAAATGGACTTGAACTGGCTCAAGCCAGCAGTAGTTTAAAAGTGCAAAAGTCTGAAAAAATAAAAAGCTCTTAGATCTCAAAAGCCAACAGTAGATGCACTTCTATCCTGACATGTTGACATGTCCCTTTGCTGACAGGAAAGCTACCAGGGTTTAATTCTAAGAAACTACTTAAATGACAAAATGAGTGTTCCTGCTTACTGGAATTATTGAATACATGCTCACAGAGCTTAAAACACTGTTCCCATAGGTTCATAGGTAGGTGCTAGGCTATCTGCCCGAAGGCATTTATAAGCCTAGCCAAAATGTGTTGGCTTTCTCCACCCCCCTTAGATTAGTTCCCTGTGTCTCTGTCCAGCAGAGCCATTGAAGTGATCCCTGGGGTAAACTTTCTGTTTCCCATCCACTCGTCAAGGTTTCTCTTGAAGAGGGTTAGTGAGGAACTCTGCCTAATGTAGACTAGAATCTTGTTCCAGAGCATGGGAAGTCTTTGGGACAGGAATCTATCCCTCCAGCACTTCCTATTTACTGTTGTGGTGAGGTTTAGATCCCTGGAGCGTGTGGCTCGAGGGGATATGGTTTTCTTTAGGTGGAGCATGTCCATCAATTCTGGGTTGGGCATGGCCTTGTATGTCAGGCAGAGATCACCTCTGAGTAGGCGGTATGCAACAGAGTACAGCTGGAGTTTCTTCAGTCGAGCTGCATAGGGCATCTGCTTGAGGCCAGTGATCCTCTTGGTGAGGTACTGTGGTCTTTCCAGTTGCTGCAGGTGTCTTGTAAGGTACATCCCAAATGGGGCATTGCACTCTATGATGGGTCTGATGAGTGATGCGTAGAGGGGCCCAATGACCTCTTTTGATCTGGATGCAAACCCTTTTGTGATGAGGTGGGCCACATAGAATTTTTTAACCACTTTGGCAATGTGATTATCAAAGGAGAGGTTACTAATCTACTTGGGTCCCCAGATCCCTTATTACATCTTCCGTATTTAGGGGGCTACCACCTATGTGGTAGTTTGTGGGTACTATGTTTTTTCCAAAGGGGATGACTATGCACTTTTTGGCATTTAGCTTGAGGCCATGGTTTTGACACCAGGTATCTATCTCAGTGAGACCCTTTTGGAGGATATCTGTGTCAGCCGGAGAGTCAATTATAGCCCCTAGTTTGCAGTCATCTGCAAACTTGGTTAGCCATAGTCCTCCTGTGCTTGCCTGTACCTCTGAGAAGTATATGCCGAACAGGAGGGGTCCTAGGACTGAGCCCTGGGGAACGCCACTTGTAACTGGTTTAGAGTCAGACCTAGCTCCCGCAACTCTTACCATGTGGGTTCTGCCCGTGAGCCAGTTGGCAACCCATCTCGTGACGTAGGGGTTTATGTTCAGGCTGGTGAGCTTGTCTATAATACCTGAGTGGGGAATGGTGTCGAAGGCCTTTGCGAGGTCTAGGTAGGCTGTGTGGACCACCTTTCCCTCGTCTATAGCCTTGGTAACTGTCTCAAAGAAGTCCATCAGGTTTAGGAGGCATGATCTGTCCTTAAAGCCGAACTGCATAGGGTCCAGTGTTTGGAAGTTCCCAATGTCTCTGTTAATGAGATCCATGATGATGCGCTCCATAGCTTTTCAGACCAAGCTAGTCAGGCTTATAGGGCGATAGTTCCCAGGGTCCGTTGTGGCTCCACCTTAGTGGAGCAGAATAACTGTTGCTGTGCGCCACTCTGTGGGCATGTAGCCTGTGGAGATGCTGAGTTTAAACAGTGTGTTTAGGTGAGGGGTTAAGTTCATCTTTTAGCTCGTGTAGGACACAGCCTGGGACATCGTCCGGTCCCACTGATGCTGTGTTTTTGGCTTTGGAGAGGGCTGTTTTAATCTGAGTGTCTGTGATTTCAGGGGCACTACATTCTTCTGGTATAGTTATGGACCCTTTTGGGGGTGAGAGGGGGGTGAAGTTTGCACTGAATCTGTATGCCAGGATGTTGGCTATATTGGTCAGTTCAGTGTATTTTGTGCCATTCTGCACTAACTCTGTGCAGATCTGAGAATTGCCACTTAGATTCTTGACATAGCTAAAGAATGCCTTGTGGTTATCTTTGGAGTCCATGGCAATTTTTCTTTCGAAGCTAACCTTGGATGATTTTATGAGGGAACGTAGTTTCTTGCTGATACTGGTCAGGGATGTCTTCTCTTCTTGGGATTTTACTCTCTTCTGTACTAGTTTCCTCCATCTACTGTATAGCTTGTTTATGGCAGGGGTCCACCAGACTGGTTTCCTTTTCTTGATGTTGTAAGGTAACGATATATTAATTATAAGAACTTAATTTAAAAACAGCTACAACCAATATAAACTGCTACAATTAACTTAAAATAGATGAGAATAAAATAAAAACAGCTAAAACAGATACAGGATGGGTCAGATTTTAAAAGACTGACTCGGGTACAAGAGCTATCTATAAAACAGACTTGCACTGGAATCTGGCCCACTATTAAAATTAACTTGAAACAGATACAGAAATGAAAATTCCACAGACACCTGGCTCTTTTACTGAACTGCTCAGAACTAGCACAACTGGCAGATAAATTACATTTCTTCCAACAATTAGCTCTGTTGTCGGATGACCTGGAACTCATTAAAACAAGCAAGCAGTTTAAAAGTAGTTCAAAATTTGACAAAAATCTTCGATCTTAACAGTCACTGGCAAATACGCTTCTAATCTGAGCTAGCCTGGCTCTCCCTCTTCTTGTAAGAAAGTTACTAGGGTTTAACTTTAAGAGTTAGATCACTTAAAGAGCACAAGCAGTACAACTACTTACTAGAATTAATAAATATAGGCTTAAAGAGCTTTACGCCATTTTTTCCAGATGTCATAAGGTCAGACTCAACAAAACACTGATTAAAATAACAATGATTAAAAAACAGCTAAATGTTGATTCATGTTGACTAATGTAGATTCAAAGTATTACAAAGTATGAAAAAAGTTATGATACATGACTGGGCATAAATACTTTTGACTAAAGCTGCTGATGTATAAAATAAAAATAAAATAAATACATTTTAGATGATGACAAAATTCAATATTTCATTAATTCAACATAGCTGCACTCACTGAACAGTCAGGACTTTTATGGCCCATTAGTCTAAGATACTTAAAATGCAAGTTTACTATACCCTAATAGCTAAAAGAAAGAATAGTTGTGTAAAAGCTTACCATAACCATAGATGTCCTTCTCTTCCATGTTGCAGTATTCACAACATAAAGGATTCCCTGTCTGGGCAACCTGAATGTCCGGCAAGTATACCAAAGATTTAAACTACTGCAAGGTATGTGAGATGTTGCACACAGGATAACAGCCGACATAGGCCATAAAAGTGACATCTGCATGCACTATCCTCAGAAGGGAATGCCCCAGTCAGGATAACAGGATAAGACGTAAAAGAGAACAGGATAAGAGGTAAAACAAAATATCATCCCAAGAAAACCATAAACCAAGGGGGAGAGAGGGTGGGGTAGAATACTGCAACGTGGAAGAGAAGGATATCTATGGTTATGGTAAGATTTTATACAGCTATTCTATGTTCTTATATTCCCTTGTTGCAGTATTCATAACATGAGGGAGAATACCAAAGCTCATGAAAGGGAAAGGGAGGTTGGAGCAGAAAAAGTCTCCATGAAACTATGCAGGATTGCCCTGGCAAAGCCTGATCTGGATCTGGAGATATTATCCAGCTTGTAATGTTTGGTGAAGGTGTGGGAAAGAAGACCATGTAGCTGCTTCCAGAACAGGGGCAGTGCCCATACCTTTGAAGAAGGCCCCAGAGGAAGCTACAGTCCTAGTGGAATGAGCTTTTACTGAGGAAAAGTGTGTCTTTACATGAAACACATAGCAGAAAGAAATGGCCTCAGAGATCCAAGTGGAAATAGTTTGTTTAGAAACAGGATTTCCCAAGCTCCCTGGGATGGCATGAGATAAGCAGTTGCTCTGATTTCCTAATGGAACTGGTCTTTGCCTAGGTAAAATCTGAGTTGTCTATGCACATCAAAGGTATGTAGCATCCTTTCATTAGCATTTTGAGGGGAAGGAAAGAAAGGAGATGAAAAGACTAGTTAAGGGACAAGTCATTAGCCACTTTACGCATGAAGGAGGAGTTAGTACGAAGTGAAACCTTATCTTTGGGGAAGATGAGAAAACATTGAGAAGCCATTAAGGTTTGAAGTTCAGAGACTCTTCAAGCAGAGGTGATGGTTACCAGCAACATACTCTTCCATGTGCAAAACTTCAAGGAACCTGAGACTGCAGGCTCAAAGAGAGCCTGACTAAGCTTTTCCAGTACAAAATTCAAATCCCAGGGGGGAGGGAACAGGTTTCCTGGGAGGTCTGATGTGAAGGACGCCTTTAGGAAAGCTTAACCGCTAGGCTAGAAGCTAAATGAGATAGAGGCAGACATGCTGAAATGGCAGATAAGTGGGCTTTAACAGAAGAGTAAGCCATAAATAAGAAAGAACTAGGGGAATGTCCAATGAAAGTGGATCTAGCTGTTTCTTCAGACACCAGATGGAGAACCTCTTCCATTTGGACAAGTAGGATCTGCTAGTATTGGGTTTCCTGGCCTCCTGCAGGACTAGAAGTACGTCATCAGAGAAAAGGTGTTGGAAAGGGATCAGATGCCTATCATCCACAGAGTCAGGCTCAGAGTTGTTAAATGTGGGTGGATAAGAAATCCCTTGTTTTGTGTGAGATAATCCACCCTGTGAGGTAACTTGTGATGACTGCCCTTGGCTAACTGCAGAAGAGGAGGGAACCAGTGCTGTCTTGCCCAAAAGGGGGTCACCAACAAGACTCTGGTTTGTCCTGCTGCATTTTCAGCAGAACTTTCTGAATGACTGGGAAGGGGGGATGCATAAAGAAACTTCCCCTTCCATGAGAATGATAGGGCATCCACAAAATTTTGGAACTTGTCTGTTCAAGGGGAGGCAAAGAGATCTAATTGAGGAGTACCCTACCTGTGGAGAATGTCCAGAAACACATCCTTGTGAAGCATCCATTCATGGGCTTGTGTCATGGCCATGCTGAGTGTGCCTGCCTGAACATTTTGAGCTGAGGGAATGGAAACAGCTAGTAATGTGACTTCTGCTTGAGAAGCAATCTCCCAGGCCTGAAGGGCCAGCCTGCAGGGCAGGTATGACTTTGCGTCCCCTGCCTGTTCACACACCAAAGAAGTGTGGTGTGTCTGTGAACAGTTTCAGGAGACCTGGGCGGAGACAGTACTAGAAAGCATTGATGTTGACATGTTGTTTCCCTATGGAAGGAGACCACAGGCCTTGAACTTTTTAATTTCCCAGTGCTGCTCACCACCCCATGTATGAAGCATCTATAAACAGTCCCTGCACAGGATGTGGGTCTTGTAGAGGAAGACCTGGATTCAGAGATATTTGTTGAATCTACTAGTGTAACTCTTTCTTCAGGGGATGAGCATGCTGGCACCTGAGAGTTTTCAGATACCACTGGAATTTTAGCATGTGAAGTCTGGCTAAGGATAACATGGGGATAACAGATGCCATGAACCTTAGCATTCGCAGAAACTCTCTGTCTGACACTAAAGTTAGAGGAAGCAACTGCTGGAGGTAGGTCAGCAGAGACTGCATTTTTTGCCGAGAGAGGAAAGCCATCATAAGGTCTGTCCTTATCCTGCAGCCCAGGAAAACCTGATCCTGAGAAGGATTGAGGGATGACTTGTTGTAGTTGACAGTGAATCCCAGGCTTTGGAGCAGGGATATGGTGGTTTGGAGGTTTTGCTACAGAATGTCTGGATGGTTTGCTTGAATTAGCAGGGCACCCAGGTAAGCGTAAATCAGAATTCCGTGAAGTCTGCAAAAGGCAATGACAGGAGCCAAGCATTTTGCGAAGATCTTTGGAGGAGTGGAGAGTTCAAAGGGCAAAGCACAAAACTGAAAATGAAAGGAAGCAACAGAAAAGGTAAGAATTTCCTGAACACAGGGTGAATGGGGATATGAATCCTTGATGTCTAGAGAAACTATAAAGGCCTGAGGAAGCAAGACAGGGAACACAGACTGGAGAGGGAGCATGTGTGACATGGGAACCAGAAGAAACAGACTGAGCTGGGACAGCTCTAGAATCAGTCTCCATGGACCACCTTTCCTGGGTCAAGAAACAACATCTTTATAGAACCATTTTCCTCTTTACAGAGGTGGAACTTCCTGAATGGTCCCCTGTGAGATCAAGTCTTGAAGCACCTGAGGGAAAAGAAGGAGCTGCTCTCAAGGGGATTGTGGGATGCCCATGAAAGGAGGGATGGATTTCCAAACCATGTAGTAGTCGTTTTGGACAATAAAAAGGACCCATTTGTTTGTGGTAATGCTTGCCATGAAGAAAGTGAGAGAGGCGCTGGGAAAGACGGATGCTGGAGAGACTGGGCAGGTAGTCACAGACTATCTGGGCTTGTCAGGAAAGGGGGGCTTTTTGAGCAGAGGCTAGTTGAGATCTGGAGGAGCGCTGCCTGGTTGTCCCTTTCTCGTGAGGGAGAGGTGAGGTGCAGGTTTTCTTCCACACAAAATGAGATTTGGAAGGATAATTCCTATGATTCTTAGGGGAAAGGGGACACAAATATGTGCTTTAGTTCCTGTAACTCTTTCCCTTTTTCTTGAAGGGATTTGAAAAAGGCAGCAGCATTAGCACCAAAAAGAGCAGAACTGCCCAGATGTGCGTCCATTTCTTTCTTGATATCATCAGGCAAAGGCTGCAGTCTTAGCCAGGAATATGTCCTAAGGACAGATCCAGATACAGCTGATCTAGCAGATACTTCAGCTGCATCATAACTGCATTTTATGGAGTGTCTAGTTACTTGGGAGGAGGCCATCATGGGACAGGAAAACTATGCTTTGGCTGTAGAATCAGAAGATCTATCAACAACTGTGAAGCCTGAGAAAGCAGGGCCAAAACACAAAGTACAGTTTTGTACCTACCATAAATGTAGATGTTCGAAGATCCACATTGCTGCAGTCCTAACACTTGGGTAGTCCGCTGTCCTCGGTCGGCCCGAATATCAAAGTATAAGGCTGACGTCGGTCAAGGCGCATTTGACTGACATCAGGACGTCAGGGTACAAATGCGCATGACCGACGTCATATCCTCAGTCTTTTCTTGCCCCAGATGTCAGAAGACCCTAAAAAGAAAGGTCAAAACCAAAAGACAGCAAGACAAACACCCAAGCACCCTTGCCCTAATTATATGTACAAAATATACACTATATACACAATATTTACAACTCAACCCACACAACCACCTCTAACTACAGAGGGGAAGGAGGGAGGGTAAATTGGACTGCAGCAATGTGGATCTTCGAACATCTACATTTATGGTAGGTACAAAACTGTACTATGTTCTTCATCTCACATTGCTGCAGTCCTAACACTTGGGTAGAATCCCAAATCAGAGGTATGGGAGGATGGCCAAACTATAAGGAAGCAGGAGCTGCCAAAATGCCCTGCAAAACAGCAGTGGCAAAACCAGCCCTGGATTTAGAGTAAAGTGGCAGGTGATAATGCCTAGAGAAAGTATGCACTGAACTCCAAGTAGCTGCCTCCAAAATATCCTTGGTTGCCACCCCCCTCAAAAAAGCTGTCGAAGTGGCAGTAGCTCTAGTGGAATGAGGCCTAATCCCAGCTGGAATCTCCTTGCCATGATGGGAATAACAGAAAGCAATGCAAAACCCAATCCACTTAGAAATAGTTTGTTTTGACACAGGCTTGCCCTGAGAACTCAAAGCAAAAGAAACAAATAACTGCTGAGACTGCCTGAACCCTTTAGTTCTGTCCAAATAATATCACAACTGCCTGTGTACATCTAAAGTTTGCAAAATCTTTTCCCCGTTATTTTGGGGATTTGCATAAAAAGTAGGCAAATGAATAGTTTGGTTTAAAGCCACACTAGAAACCACCTTAGGCATAAAGGAAGGATTAGTACGTAAAGATACCCTATCCTTATGGAAAATCAAGAAAGGCTCAACCGCCATAAGGGCCTGCAATTCAGAAACCCTTCTTGCAGAGGTAATGGCCAACAAAAAAGCAGTCTTCCATGATAAATATTTCAACTCAGAAGTAGCTGCAGGCTCAAAAGGTTGTAGAGTGAGTTTCTCCAACACAAAATTGAGATCCCAAGCAGGAGTAGGAGCTCTTCGTGGGGGTCTTATATTCTTTGCCCCTCTAAGAAATTGCTTGAACAAAGGATGAGAAAACAATGGTGGGTCACAATCATAGTGAGCCGAAATTGCTGCAGCACGAACCTTAATAGAAGAGGAAGACAAACCTTTGTCCAGTAACTCAGTAAGATATTGAAGAGCCACACTCAAATTAGGCTCAGAAACATCAAAATCTTTTGCTGCACTCCAAAATAAAAATCTCTTCCATTTATCTGCGTACACTTTCCTTGTACTAGGCCTTCTAGCTTCCAAAATTACATTCAAAACTTGCTGAGGAAGTGGAGACCCACTATGATTCAAAACAGAATATGCCAGGCTGTTAGGTGCAGAGAGTGAAGCTTGACATTGAGCAAATGGCTGTCCTCCTGTGACAACAGGTGTGGAATCGAAGGCAAAGGCCATGGAGGCTTCCGTACCAGACTTCTCAGTAATGGGTACCAGTGCTGTCGAGGCCAATCTGGAGCTATTAAAATCATCCTTGGCTTGTCCTGTCTGACCTTTATAAGTACCTTTGGGAGGAGAGGCAGAGGTGGAAAGGCATACACATGAAGATTGCTCCAGTTGAAAGAAAGAGCATCCACTCTCCAAGCTGTGGGATGAAACCTTTTTGTGCAAAACTTTGGCAGCTGATGGTTTAGTGGAGAAGCGAACAGATCTATGTCTGGAGTTCCCCATGACACTGTCAATTTCTGAAATACATGAGGATCCAATTTCCACTCGTGGGGATCCATAATTCGTCTGCTCAACACATCTGCTAAGGAGTTCTGTGCTCCTGGCAGAAACCTTGCCTGAAGATTGAGCTGTAAACTGAGAGCAGTCCCCCACAAAATCATTGCTTGTCTGCATAGAGGATAAGAATGCGTTCCCCCTTGCTTGTTGATGTACCACATGACAGTTGTGTTGTCTGTTAGAATCAACACCTGCCCTGGAAGAAGTAAATCCTTGAAAGCTATTAATGCAAACTGGACTGCTAACATCTCCTTCAGGTTGATATGTAGATGTTGTAGTCTGGCAGGCCACTTGTCTTGTATCCACTTTCCATTTAGATGAGCTCCCCAAGCTTTGTCTGAGGCATCTGTCGTTAAAATCTGACTCGCCTCTGGCCGGGTCACAGAGAGTCCCTTGTTTAGGTGACATTCCTGAGCCCACCACAAAAATTCCTTTTGAATGCAAGGTATTATTTGAATGACAGTGTCTAGATCCTGGCAGTGCTGTGTCCATACATTTTGAGATACCATTGCAGCTTCCTCATATGCAGTTTGGCATTGGGAAGCACCAGAATACAAGATGCCATGAACCCTAAGGCTTGAAGGACTGTCCTTGCAGTCAGCCCGGACTGATGAGATAGTTGATGGAAGTAAAGGGAAAGACTCTTTTGTTTGTCCGGGGTTAAAAGGCCATCTGGGATGCTGTATTCAGTCTTACACCCAGAAAGCACATGTCCTGAGAGGGTACTAGACTGGACTTTATTTCGTTCACAGAATACCCCAGGCATCTTAGCACTGCTATCACATATTCCAAATGATGAAGAAGCTCTTCTTTCCTTGAGCCAGAATCAGGCAGTCGTCCAAATAAGGATAGATCTGTATTCCTTTGAGCCTGAAGAAAGCTATCACTGGAGCCAGAACTTTCGTGAACACTCTGGGCAGTAGATAAGCCAAAGGGCAATGCAGAGAACTGATAGTGAGAAGTCCCAGCTCGAAAACGCAGATACTTCCTGCAACTTAGTCTGATAGGAACATGAAGGTAAGCCTCCTTGAGATCCAAAGTTACCATCCAATGATCTTTGCCCAGCAGAGGTAAAAGCTGCTGTAACGTCAACATTTTGAACTTGGGAATGTCCAGATAAGTGTTGAGGATAGATAAGTCCAAAATTGGTCTCCACGTGTTCCCTTTCTTTGGTACTAGGAACAGGCGAGAATAAAATCCTAGGCCCACTTCTGGCATAGGGACCGGCTGTATGGCCCCTATTTGGAGTAACAGAGAAATTTGCTTTTGAACCTCTATTCTTTGTTGAGGAGGAACGTCTGGCATGCCTTTGAAAGGAGGCAAGGTATGGAAATAAAACCTGTAACCGTGGTGTATGATATCCAATACCCATCTGTCTTGGGTAATTAAACTCCAATTTTCTTTGAAAAGTGCCAACCTTCCTCCCAAAGGTGCTGCCAGACGAGAAGGCTCTGGCAGCTGAAAAGGTAGGTCATTGGGTCTGTTTACGAAAGGACTGACCCCTGCCCTCACCCGAAGACTGTGCAGGAGAACTCCCTGTTCTAGGCCTGAAAGAGCCCTGAGCTCTGCCCCTACCACGTCTAGATCTACCCCTAGACTGGGAATCATAAGAAGGATACGTCCACCCCTTAGTAGGCCAATTTCTACTAAACTTTGGAGGCTGGACCTGCAAAAAATCTTTAACAGTCTGCATAGACTTAGCCTTGTCTTCCATTTTCTTTAAAACTGCCTCAACAGGAGAACCAAACAACACGTCAGATTGTAAAGGAGCATCTAAAATCCTTGTTTTAACATGGTCAGATAAATTTTGATCCCTCAGCCAGGCATGCCTGCGAAGAACTGACCCAGTGGCAGCCACCCTAGACGAGGCCTGTACAGCATCAAAACCACATTGCAAAGAATGCTTACCCACCTGTTCAGAAACATGTACTAAATCTTGCAACTCTTTACAATCAATACCTTCTGCCAGAGCATCAACCTTAGACTTCAATTGTGAAAGGAGATAGTTTTGGTATTTCAACATGTGAAACTGGCAATTCAAAGCCCTCATAGCAAGAGTGGAAGAAGTATAAACTTTCTTTCCCCATCTATCCAAGGCCCTGGCCTCTTTGTCTGCAGGAACCGGATTCTTTACAACAGAAGCCTTAACACCTTTAGGCCCCTGGCTAACAGTTTCTGGGTCTGCCCTAGGACTCTTAAAAAGATACTTATGAGCTTCAGGCACCCTGTAATATCTATCCGGTTTAACAGGAGCAGGAGGCAAAGAATCAGGATTAAGAGAAGCCTCTGTAAAAACATCTTCCACTACATCCAAAACAGGAGGTATAGCCAAAGGCCTATGCTGGGGTAAAAACAAAAATTCCCTAAGCCTTTTCCTGGAATCAGAAAAGTCCTGACCTTCCCACTTAAAATGCTCCCTCATGGAATGAAGAGTTTCTGAAAAAGAAAAATCCTCAGGAGGAGAAGCAGAAGGAGTAGAATCATCCACATCAGAATCAAAATAAGGAGAGTACTCCTGCAAGTCTTCAGCCGAAGACTCTGAAATATCTGAAGCCTGCTCAAAACTCCCTAACTCAGGCTCCACCCTAGGTCTCTTATCAGGAGGGGGCATAGAACCCCTAATCAAAGTAATCAAATCTTCTGCCATTTTAAGCATATGCTTCTTGGGCACAGTTCCTGAAGAACTAGGGGTAACACCAACTGAAGTTAAACCTGGCCTGCCCCTGGGAGAAGCCTTGGAAACAGAAGGAGAGGGCCTAACCACCCTAGGCAGGGAGGGGAGTATAGTAACCTGAGAAGCCCCATCAGCCTGGCCTGCCTCCTGAGAGGCCACATCCTGCAATAACAAAGTCTCTCAAAGAAACCTCCGGTGGAACCACCGGCTCCACCGACACCTCTAAAGAACCGGCGTCCGGTACTAACTGTTCCTCTAGCCTAGGTTTAACAGCTTTGTCCTTGCGCTTCTTCGAAGCGGGCGTCGGAGCATCCGACGGCATTTTATAATTGCACCGCTTCCCGAAGACTAACCTGGCACAATCTAATCTTCTCTTAATAGTGCGCTTATTGAATCTAGCACAAGAGCGACACCCAACAACGTCGTGCTCCGGCCCTAAACAAGGAATACACAAAGTATGGTAGTCTCTATGCGGTATCTGTTTCCCACAAGAAATACAGTTATTCACTTTTTCTGACATCCGGTAAACCACTGAGGCAAGAAAAAACTAAAATATTCCCCAACGGGGTACTTAGCCAACTTTGATTCGGTCTGAAACTCCGAAATCGAACAATTTCAGAACGCCAACCGGCACTTGCAACACTGCTTCTGCATCGGACCATGCGGCAAAAAAGACTGAGGATATGACGTCGGTCATGCGCATTTGTACCCTGACGTCCTGATGTCAGTCAAATGCGCCTTGACCGACGTCAGCCTTATACTTTGATATTCGGGCCGACCAAGGACAGCGGACTACCCAAGTGTTAGGACTGCAGCAATGTGAGATGAAGAACATCTTAGACATACGAGTCTGACAGTCAATGGCCCTGAAGGCCAAAGAAGAGGATGTGTACACTTTTTTTACCTATTCTCTCCATTATCTTGCTGTCTTTCTTTCTTTATTTATTTATTGACATTTGACGACTGGGAAAGTCCACTGGGTCAGGAACCCATTTTCAGCAGACGCCCAAGGAGAAAAGCTCCACAATTAATACAGTCAAATAAAAAAATAGACACTTGACAAAACTTTTTTAAAAGCGGAAATATGCAAAAATTTAAAAAAATTATAAAAGTAGAATACATAGACAATATAAAACTTATCAGTATGTATCAGAACTTATATAAACTTAAATAACAGTTGGTAGTACAGTACAAAGCTTGAGCGGTTTCTTTTTGGCATTGCATGAAAAAAAATGACAGTTCTTGCCGAACAGTTATAGCAGTAATAGAGCTGTGCTGCTGTCAGGGTAAAAGTTATTTTGAACTATTGAACTGGGATAGAAATAAGTAGTGAAGGTTTTATGGTGAAGTAGCACTAAGGTTTTATGGTGGTTTGTTTGATTTACACTGGCATTTGAGGTTATGTAGGAAGTAAGTTTTTAATGCTACTTTATATGTCTTTATACAGTCTATTTAGTCTTGGTATTTTATCTGCGGGAAGGAGTACAGTGGGGGGCAAAAATCTGGAAAGTCTATCTGCATACACTAATACCACAGCAGGATCTGCAAAGGTACAAAGATACATTTGAAAAGAAATTTGCTGTCCTCAGGGACCTTGTAAAACCCATCCGACCTTTTTAGGGCTGGAGGTTGTGAATCTGGGTTTTTGGACACAGAAAGAAAAGCATCCTGAAAGCAGGTAGCACAGGTGGAATAGCTGAAGGAGAAGGGGAGTCCATCTGTAAGAGGTCATAGTACCTCTTCTGCACTTCAGAGACTTGTGCGCTTCCCCACTTGAACAAGTCTCTCTTCCTTGGGATTGTTTCTCCAAAGGATACGTCTTCCTTAGGGTAGTCCCCACCACTGGAATCAACTTCAGGGGAAGCATAACCCAGGGGGGAGTTAATTTGTGCTGAGTAAACCAGCGACTCATCTGAGAATGGAACTTCTTCCTCAGAGGCCTCCTGTTCCACAGCAGAATTCCTACGCAAAGAAGGGGGAGGAGAAGCTGGAGTAGCAGTTTCAGAGGAAGGCCCTAGTGCTAGAAAAACAATAAGAATGCCATGCAAAAAAGCTCGCCAGTCTGGGGAAGGATCCTGACAGGTGGAAACATGTTTTTGTTTCTTTTTAAGGCGAGAATCAACCCTAGGTTGGGATGAATGGGCCGACGTATGCCTGGGTTCTGGCACAGATGTCAGGCTGTCTTCAACTGCTAAGTTGGTAGAAGTACTGAGAGGACTGTCCAAGGAAGTGAGCTGCGGTTCCCCCTTACCATCCTGAATGGACATCTGCAAGGCCTCTGCGGACATGCTCATGGAACTCTCCTTAACGGCTTCCAAACCTGTACCTGCTGCAGGAAGAGAACCAGGCACCGAATGGAGCTCCTGGCCTTCACTGGCCTTGAGAGGGATGTCGGGGTTCAGAGGTGCAGCCCAAGTTTCAGACCTAACCTTTTTTACCTTCTTCTTCAGAGGCTCACCGGATGGACCCGACATACCCTCCATTGTAAGTGCTAGTTGCTTGAGTCTCTGATTCTCAAGGTATACGTTCAGAGCAGAAATACAACTGCGGAGCATCTTAGGGACAAACACCTGAAAAATCGAGCAAGCCTTACAGTCGTGAGTGGACCCCAGACAAAAGATACTGTTTGTGGTTATCTTTGTGTGGAATTTGTCTTCCACAATGACACTTGCCTTTCTTGGATGACATCAACCTTGGAAATCATGCAGAAGCCAAAAAAAAAAAAAAAATAAAAAATGCAGGTAAATTCTCCAATGGGGTGCTTATCTGAAACAGCAACCACTCTGTGATCAGATGAATAGTAGAAGATGGCATTCGGACTAGAGGTTGAGAAGTTCTGAGGATGGTATGTACAGACGTCACTTTTAAGGCCTACGTCAGCTGTTATCCTATGTGCAACTTTGCACATATCTTGCAGTAGTTTAAGTCTTCAGTATACTGGCTGGATGTTCAGGTCGCCTAGGCAGGGAATCCCGCATGTTATGAATACTACAACACGGAAATAGAAAGACATCATAGTACTAACTGGTAATAAATCACAAACAGTAATTGCCAAGCTTTTCATAAACTAAAGGCTTTAGACAAAGACAGCATATACTCATATAATTATCGAAGCTAACAAAGTGCAATTACATTACTATGAAAATAACGGAAAAGTGAAGAGTTTTGATTTACAAACAACACTTACTACTGCTGATCCAGAAATGCCTGCCTCCTTTTTCGCCCGTTCTACCCAAGCCTCTGCTGCTTCATTACTGCTCTGCTCTTTTATTGCAGATGATGAAGTCTCTTGAGGAGGTTCTGCCATTTTTGTTACCACGCGAAGTGGCCCTAACGTCCTAATGGTAGATTTTCTAGTTGATCCTAATAGTTTACACAAAACAGAAAGTATTACTATTTTTTTCAGACTGTGAAATAACACTAAAGTCATTGTCTGATTTATTTACTTGTGACCAGGTCAGAAAAATTTCACAATTCTCAAAACATTTGATAACAAGGAAATAGATTTATTCAGCAGCTTCAAAAATATGTCTCAATCAAATAATTTAAGTCCAATAAAAGCAATAAGCCAATCTGGCATTATTATGAAATGCAATCTAAACCTCGACAGTTACATCAGTCAATGACCAAGTAAATAAGAGTGAACAAAAATTAGAGTAAAAAATAATCATACTGTAATAGGCAATATCTACTATATCATGAATCAGACAACACATATGGCACTACACACAGCAAACTACAGTATTAAGCAGAACGTTGTAAACAACTAGCCTGGTTACATTACATATCAAAAAGTTGACTTGGCAAGGGTCATACATAACCTCAAGCAATAAAACTAATACAATAACCACTGGCAGCTACTGCAGAACATATTAGCAGGGAGCAGGATAATATTTTGAAAGCCAGCTGGGAGAATCAGCATTTTTACTCAGTTCACTCAAAATGCTGATTTGACCAAACATGATGCTTCAAGGGGATTTTTTTCTGAGTCCATACTGCAATGACCCTTAAGCTGAATAACAGTGACAGAGATACAGGGGATACGCCTTCTGCTTGGCAAAAGAGGGCCTTCAGCCTTATGACAATAACACATCAAATACAGTTTCTGTGACTAGGTTTCAAACAGGACTGCAGTCAAAGAATATGTTTTGAGGAAATGATCCTATGGATTACAAAAACTATGTAAAATAATGAAACTACGACAGAAAAATAAACTCATGGCAGAGATATCAATCGATATGTATTTTTCAGCCCTCTGAATGACTGATGGATGCCAACAATGAGGAAAGCTGAGAGACTGTGAACAAAACACAAACAAGAATTTGCCAACGACACTTATGACTATCACTAAAGATGACTGCAGCCACAACATTTAAAGAAGTAGAGTAAATAAAATTAGAAGTATAAGGCATCTGGCAAAAAGAAATTAAGATAGCAATTAAATGGATGGCAGCCACTATTTTTGTATACTGATGCAATTTCTTCCAATCCCATCTGTGTGTGTTTTAGCAAAATTTTTTACATACAGATGCAATTTATTACATTCTCATCTATATATTTTTTTTAGCTGTGCTGCTTGGAAATTAGGCACTGAAGTATGCATCATATTCCACATAGAAACTTTGCTGCTACTGTATTGCTAGAAACAGAGTTGCATTCAGATAAACAGTACTGTTGAAAAGCTATTTACGCAATGACTAAAACAATGTTGCTTTGCAGTTTAATTATTTCACTCTAGAAACACTACCTTGCTGTTTCAGTTTACTTTCACAAATTCATAAATACATGAGTTGACCTAACATCTGAAAAAGAATGCTGCTCTGTTTACATATTAGAAGAGGGCCACTGTACAGGTACGCATTATCCGTTTTCCTGCATAATAAGCATCTGCTTGCTAAAAGCAAACTAATATCAAAATGCACCACTTTTATACATTTGCAGGAGGGCACAGTAGACTACATTCCTGAAAACTAACAGCATAATATAGACAAAATGAACTTCCCCTGTTTCTGGATGCTTACAAATATCCCTTGAAGTGTCCTTGCAAGTTGGCATGTGGACATTAAGATGGCAAAACAGAGGACCTTTTCCTTAAATTTTGCTTTTGGTGCCTAGATGAAAATGCTGCATTAAAATCTTTTTTTTTTTCAAGGCACTACTTAATTACTGTTATTTCACACACAATTTAAAACGCAGATTACATGAATCAAAGCCATTTACCTGCAAAGTTAGGAATGTTAGGGGACAGAAACATCATGCTTCATAGGTTGGTACTAGGCTATCGACCCTAGGGCCTACACAAGCTTAGCCATAACAATTCCCTGGCTATTTCTTCCCACACTATTTACTTCCTGGACCCGTCTAGCAGGGCGACTGACGTGATCCCTTGCTTAAGATGGCCATCTCCTTGGGTCACTCTATTTCTCTGAAAGCTAATTAGTAGTTCATTTAACACAACTTTAGAACACTGAACAGTGAAGACATTATCTATTGACTGGTGATGGAAGATATGCTCTGCTGGTAGAAAATGAGTATTCTGAAGTAGAAATTAATGAGAAGCCATAATGAAAAAAAGCATGATGTTCAGCATCTGGCAATCTGAAGACCTCACAAAAATATTAAAGCTGAATGATTTGTTGCAAATAATTTGGAAGCCATATGTACTAAAATACATGAAACTTGACTGGACTGACTGAAGTACATATGAAAGAGATAGGAGTGATTCCTGTGGATGGAGTATAGCTCCTACAAAACCAGTAGGCAGCCACTGAGCCTGCTAAACAGAAAACCAGTTAACAGATAAGGTACATGAGAGAGTAAAAGAAATCAAACAGATTGAGCAACACTTAACTGGAATGAGAAGGCGGCAAAAAAAGTGAAATGTGTGACTGTAGTGGTGCCATGGAAGTTGAGAACGTGGTAGATTTGTTGGAAAATGTGAAAACCACTGGAATGAGGACAAGACAAGAAAGTGAAATCTGCGACTGTACTGGTGTTCTGGAAGGTGAGAAAGTGGTATGTCTGATGGAATATTTGAAAACCAAGTAGGATGAGTGGACTAGGTTCATGCAAGACTTGTTTTGAAAAGCACTTATGGCATGCTTGCGACTGCCAGACTCAAAAATGAAGTATGTGAAACCTAGACAAATACTGATAGAATTCTGACATGCTACAAAAAAAGAGAATATTTTATGGAAGTTGTGGCAACTGGAAATAAAGTTATCAGTGGGTGGGAGACCTGTGTTTGTAGAATGTGACTACCCTGAATTAATAACTGAAACATCATGTGTGATTCGTGGAAGCAATAAAGGAGTCTAAACAGAGGAAACAGTGTTATTCTCTGCTATTTTGATGGTATCCCATAATAATAAAGTATTAACCTGTGATAGACTACATAAAGCAATTGAGATACTAAAAATCTAAATATGCGACTAGCCTAACTACAAATGGAGCAAAAGGATATACTATTGAACTGACAGATATTGATGTTAATGGAGAAGCAAGAGGTGGATGGGAAGACCGACTGATCTAAGTAGAGATGTCTGTTTATGCATTCAATTCCTAGAATAAGGTGGTTGGATAGACTGGAAACATTGTGTCAGACAACACAGAGTAGCAGTATGGGTACGTTTACTAAAATGCAAATGTTGGAATGATTTACTCAGTAAGTAAATATAAAAGATTAAACTTGGCATTCATAGTGGGTAAATAACTTTATTCATATTTACTGGCAATTATTCTACAAATTAGCAATAATTTTACATGTATGAAGGATATTGCCCAATTCTGTAAAGAAGTTTTCAAGGCTTATGCCTGGAAGTAGGTCTATGCTTATACTAAACAAGACTTACATGCCTTTGAGATGTTTCTTTTCCAAACAACTTACTGAACCATCACTTGTGACATAGGCAAATTTACATTCATATAAAGTAATCAGACTATATTCACTTAAACAATATACTTCACATATAATGCTATCATATAACCTAAACAATATTACATAAATTATTCAATCCCTGCCTTTTTTTAAACAAGAAACATCTTTATTGAACCATCACTTCCTACACAGGCAAACATACATTTTATATAAATGAAAACAAACCACACCGACACAACCAAAGTTGCAAGCATTTTATATCACAAACCATACTGACACACTCAGTTGCAAACATTATACATCACTTATAATCTACCCAATCTTTCTCACTCAAACATTACACAGCTCATTTAACTCCTGACGCCTTTTAGACCTCATTGCCCCTTTGTACGTACTGTTCCCACAATTCCCATTTTTTCTCCTATGTAGTTTGCGCCTACCCTTTTCTAAAGATCTCAATTCCAGTTGTTTCATTTGTGACTATAGTCACTACTTCCAGTATAGTTGGTTTAGATTTGATTTCCATTTTCTAGTATTTGCTTTTTTGCCAGCCACCATTATTAGACACAGCAAGGCTTACCATGTCTAGGTAATTCTGATTCTGTATCAAACCATCTCCCTCGTCAGACCGATCTGCTCACCCAGCATCTCTGACAGTGCATCCCGCTGGGAATCCTTAAGTCTGCCAACCTACCACACTCCTAGAAAATATGTTCCCAATTACCTTCCTCTTCCCCTACACAATTCCATTTACTGTCTGCCTAAGGAAAAATTCTCTGGAGTCTACTTAGGGTATAAAAATATCTTTGTAAACATTTCCAAGCAAAAATCCTAAATCTCCTAGATTTTGTTGCATATTTGGGGGACATACACATATCCTCTCATTGTTTCTTTGTGAATTGCTTATCCAATCTCTCCTCCTAATCTTTTCTAACCTTTTCTGATTCTTACAGTTATGCAATATTTTATATGCTCTACTAATTATTCCTTTTTTAATGGCAGCTTCTGTTTTAGATTCTATTAAAAACTGTACCAGTGCTGGTCTTTCGTTTAGAACCCCGCCTATACTCTGATATCAATCCCTGAAGGGAAGGCAATCTCTAACCTGCAGTCCAAATAAATTCTTGCCATCTTCACATTGTATTATCTTTCCCTCTCTAGTTATTTGCTCCCAATACCTTGGTTCCTTTGCTAGCTTTCTCCAATAAATTCTGGCTCCCTCTTGCCTATTGTCTTATGCCTAACTGCAGTCATCCCTGCCAGCAGAATCTCCATTCCTGTGCTGGTTCAGTTCTTAGAATACTCTTGCTACTTTATGGATATAATATTCTGCATGATTATTTTTTTTATTCTTAAAGGCCTACTCCTTGTTTCTTGAGCTTCACCCGTGCTTCATCATCATCCCTTTCCACTTTGAATTATAGTTTTCTGCTTGTGCTATTTATAGGAGTGTTAACTGTGTAGCTCTGAAATACTCCTTCAAATTGGGTAATCCCAATCTGCCCTGTTCTACTGCAAGGATAATCTTATCCCACTTGACTTTTATCATCTTCCCCTCCCAGATAAAATCCTTCACTTCTTTAATTGCTACCCACAACTTTTCCTCTGGTTGATAAAAATATGCTTGACCCATGTATAAGACTAAAGGGACTAAAAATATTTAGCTGCTTGTATATTACTATCCACATCCATATAACAAAGCTTCCATTCCCCTCAGTTTTTGTATTACCTTTTGTTTAGTCTCTTCCCACATATCCTTATCTGCCACACTACAATTTTTAATCTATACTCCTAAATATTTAATTTTATCACGTCCCCACAAATATGGGTATTCCTGAACCAGTTTGTGTGTGGATACACAATTTGCCTTTGTTTTAGCTTCATTCATTTTGTATCGTGAAAAGAGCTGAAACTATCTCAAAATGTTTCACAACACTGTAAAGTCTTTTTCTGGTTTTGTCAGGTACAAAATAATATCATCTGCAAATGAAGCAAGCTTTTCTCGACTACCATACCAAATATATCTTTGAATTTCTGAGTCCCTTATTTTCTTTGCCAATGGTTCTAAACATAATGCAAATAATAAAGAGGAAAGAGGTCACCCCTGCCTTGTTCCTCTGCTCAAGCAGAAATTATCAGAGAGGACCCCACCCACTTTAATTTTTGCCTCCAATCCCCCATATATACTCCTAATCAACCTTATAATCTTTTCAGGAAATGCAAATGCTTCAATTGTCCTGCTCACAAAGTCCCAGCTTACTCTGTCAGATGCTTTCTCTGCATCAAGACTCACCAACAACAATGGTATTTTCTTACATTCTGCTTCCCTCTGGATCATCAATGTGCTGTTAATGTTGTCAAATGTTCGCCTCCCTTCCACAAAACAACACTGATTCGTATCCATCAGTTTTGCTATTACTTTTGTCATTCTTTTAATCATTACAGACATGAACACTTTATAATCATGGTTTAGAATTGAAATGGGCCTGTGTGAAGCTAGATCTGATGGATCTTCACCTAGTACTACAGTTACCACTGCTTTCTTCCAGGACGGTGGTACTTCTCTTAAATTACTGTTAAACAAAGCCTTCCAGATCTTTACCACTTTGTTTTCCTCCTAGCTTCCACAAGAATAGCATCTATTCCTGGCGACTTTCCTGTGGTTATACATTATTTCATCTCCTCTTATCCTGTTAGTAATTGAGCCTCATCTACCTCTAAGCTTGGCATATTTAATTCTTCCATAAACATTTCCATTTGCATCTTTTCTTGAGTTTCATACTTCTCTGCTTTATAGAGACTCTCATAGAATTTCTGAAATATTTCTAATATCTCGACAGGATCTCCTGTAACCTTCTTTACTATAGGCTTCCTAAGTTTGGTGACAGCCCTTTCTACTTTCTGTTGCCTGAGTCGTTGTGCTAAAAGTTTTTGCGCTCTAGGGTTATCATCAAAAAACTGCTGCTTAACAGCAATCTTTCTAAGTTCGTGCATATATATTATCGAGGTAATCCCTTATTTTCTGCCTAGCATTCTGCAATTGACCCGCCACTTATGTGAGATTCTCTGTATTCTGCAATACTTTAACATTTGTCAGTCCCTCTAAATAATTCTTGTTACTTTTTAACCACAGCTCCCTTTCTTTTATTTCCACCCTATTTTTTAAACTCCAGCTTAACTTTATCCCACTCCCTAGCTATATTTTCAGAAGAAATTTCTACCCTCTTTAACAGCTCCTGAGTAATCTCCACTACCCATTCCTTAAATTCTTCTCTTTTCAAGAGATATAGTGGATATAAAAAGTTTACACACCCCTGTTAAAATGCCAAGTTTTTGTGATATAAAAAATGAGACCACAATAAATCATTTCAAAACTTTTCCCACATTTAATGAGACCTATAACCTGTACAATTCAATTGCAAAAACAAATAAATCTGTTAGGGGAAAAATATAAAAAATAAAAAAAACGTACAATACGCTGATTGCACAAGTGTGCACACCCTGAAACTAATACGTTGTTGTGTGCACACACATTTAAACTAATACTTTGTCGAAGCACCTTTTGATTTAATTACAGCATTCAGTCTTCTTGGGTACACACCTGCCATCAATTAGAGAGACTCTGATTAACCCCAAATAAAGTTCAGCTGTCCTGGTTCACAGAGAGCTTACAAAGCATCAAAGGGATGTCACTGTTGAAAGGTATAAGTCAGGAGAAGGGAACAAAAAAATTTCCACAGCATTGGATATACAATGGAACACAGTGAAGACAGTCATTATAAAGTGGAAAAAATATGGGACAACAGTGACGTTGTAAACAGCTGGACGTCCCTCCAAAATTGATGAAAAGACAAGACGAAAACTGGTCAGGGAGACTGCCAAGAGAACTACAGCAACACTGAAGGAGTTGCAGGAATTTCTGGTAAGTACTGGTTGTGTACTACATGTCACAACAATCTCCCATATTCTCCATATGTCTGAACTATGGGGCAGGGTTGCAAGAAGGAAGCCTTTTCATACACAGAAAATTTTCCAGGCTGGGCTAAAATTTGCAAAGCAGTACATCAAGTCTCCCAAAAAGCATGTGGGAAAATGTGTTATGGTCTGATGAGACCAAGGTTGATCTTTTTAGTCACAATTCCAAAAGGTACGTTTGGTGCAAAAACAACACTTCGCATCACCAAAAGAACACCATCCCCACAGTGAAGCATGGTGGTGGCAGTATCATGCTTTGTGGTTGCTTTTCCTCAGCTGGAACTGGGGCTTTAATCAAGGTGGAGGGAATTATGAACAGTTCCAAATACTAGTCACTTTTGGCCCAAAACCTTCAGGCATCTGCTAGAAAGCTAAAGATGAAGAGGAATTTCACCTTTCAACAAGGCAATGACCCCAAGCATACATCCAAATCAACAAAAAAATGGCTTTACCAGAAGAAAATTAAAGTTTTGGAATGGCCCAGCCAGAGCCCAAACCTAAATCCAACAGAAAATCTGTGGGGTGACCTGAAGAGATGCATTCGCAATCTGACAGATTTGGAGCATTTTGCAAGGAAGAGTGCGCAAATATTGCCATGTCAAGATATGCCATGCTGACAGACTCCTACCCAAGAAGACTGAATGCTGTAATTACATCAAAAGGTGCTTCAACAAAGCATTAGTTTAAGGGTCTGCACACACAACAAAGTATTAGTTTAAGGGTGTGCACACTTATGCAACTAGCGTATTGTACATATTTTATTTTTTATATTTTTTCCCCTAACAGATTTGTTTTTCAGTCGAATTGTACAGGTTATAGGCAACATAAAAGGTGGGAAAAGTTTTGAAATGATTTATTGTGGTTTCATTTTTTTATATCACAAAAACCTGAAATTTTAACAGGGGTGCGTAAACTTTTTATATCCATTGTAGGTGGGAAAGCACCAATGTCTCATTTTTATTTCATTACCCTGGTTTTTATTTTAGCTATTACTGGCACAGGATCTGAAAGAGTTATTGGGTGGATATCAAGACCTGCAATTAAATGCACATGTTCCTGTCAAATGTAAATTCTGAGAAATATAAATTCTGTCAATCCTAGCCCATTTTTTATATCTTGGGGAATAATACGTAAATTCACTTAGCACTCCTATTACTGAATTCACATCTTCCATGCCAAATATTTTCATACATTTCTTCAAAAATTTAACCTCCTTTGTTATATTTTCCCTTCTAGGTTCCCGAGGCACATTTTCACTGCTGCAAATCAAATCCCAGTCCCCACCTATTAGTATTCTTTACTGAAAATAGATTATTTCTCCCAGAATTTTCTTACGCTCCATTATAGCAGTTTTAGGTGGAATGTAAATACATGCCAGTGTAATCTTCCTCCCTTGCCAGAAGCCCTTAGCACTACAAATTTGCCATTATTTTTTTTATCTTCTTCTATCACTATTGAAGCTCCTCTTGCAATTAATAAAAGTACTCATCTTTCCCTTTGTCCAGGTATTCTGATGAATAACCATCACGAAACCCTTTCTTTATCAAATTCACATGTTCAGTTCATTCTGTGCGTGTCTCCTGTAACCTGGCTCTTTGCACTCTATATTTTTACTATAGTTCACTACTCTTTCTTGTTCATATTCATCTATGAGGCCATTTACATTTGAACCCGTTAATGAAAGCATCACTGTATTAAAAAGTTATTATTCCCACCTTTTATGTATGGCATCTTTTTTTGTTAAATACCTAGTTCCAACTTTTAAGTTACATGCATACACTGTGTGACAGGCTGAACTTTTATACAGATGTTTCTTATATGCATTTGAATCTATGCCACATCTTATAAAACTTTTTGTTTTATTGAAAGCCCTGAAAACCCCCTCAAACACTCCCAATACCCCCAAAACCTATTAACATACAACTAACCCACAAAACTATGCACACCTTCAAATTTATTTATTTTACATCTGTTGACCAGGAGAGTCCGACTGGATATATGTCCATTTTCAGCAGAGGCCCAGAGAGAAAAGCTCCATACATCAAACAACATAGCATGCACATAACATTAGTAAACACAAGATTTAAAAAAGGTTACAAAGTTATGAAGTAAAAAAAAAAATAAAATCAAAATGAATCAAATATTGAAGTTTTACCATCCTAATAGGAACAAAAGTCCCAAACTGACAGCCACACTCACAGACGTGAGTTAACCTAAAAAAAGGTCATCCATTCTAAAACGCATAGTGCAGCTTTTGGTCCTACTAAGTGCTGACTGTTTTTGTCTTATATTTATAGTTCTCCCAGCTGGGAAACCCCCTGAATGTTTTCAGAGAATATTAATTACCTTGGGAAAGCCCCTGAATGCTTTCAGAGAACATTATTTACTTTGAGAAAACCCCTGCATGCTTTTAGAGAACATTATCTCCTAGCCAATTTCTCCTCCCCCCAGACAATCACTCTCCACCAGAGTGTGCTCAGTATCTCACTATCAGATTGTCTCCATGGAGACATGAGAACCAAGCATACAGTTTATCACAATGTTTCCATGGAACCATGAGGACCAGCTGCAGAAATGCTACTGAGCATACAGGTATTTGCTAGAATACAGCCTCATAATAATCAATGTTCTTTTTCATTTACTTGCTCTCTCTTAAAACTTGTTATTAAAGGACCGCTACGGGTAAATGATGAAAAAACATATATTTTTTTATCTAGTCATGATTTTCCGCACCTCCCAAAGCTGCTTTAATCCAAAAAAGTATTCATTCTTAAATTTTATTTTTTTTGTTCTCCTGTCTTCCCTCATGGGGGCAGACATCCTGATGAGACTATTTTCCCTCGATAGGCTAAATCTGTCCCAAAATGCAATCTGACAGCCCTGATTGTGAGAACAATTAGCCCTACACCTTTTGTTGTCAGATCAGGCTTCCATTCACTTTGAATGGGAAACCTGAAAAATATTGCCAAGTTTAACAGTCAGTAGATCAAGTGTTATTGACTGTGCTGCACTGAAGTTTACAAATGTTGTTCATACTGATGCACTACACATTTTCTGAAAGAAGCTTGGAAAAGTGTCAACTAATTACAGAGATAAAAAAGACTTTCTGCAAAGAGCAATTTTGTTACTGTCAGTTCCTGACCAAGTTACTCCTCCCATCTCCACTCCTTCTATGAGCCTGAGTCTCAGATTTCCAGCTAGGCTAAGTTCACCTAATTAGCAACCCTGCATGACAACAGACATCAAACAAATGTCAGCCTGGTGTGCCAGTAAAACTGTTCCCTAATGACTCTTTCCTCCTTACTGCTGACTTACACATATCCGGGCTAAGTGGGAGAAAAAAAAAAACACTAATCTGAATTCAACTTTTTGTCTACTAGATCAATTTTCTCAAATGGACACAGTGAAATATCTGCTTTGGGGTGTGTGTAGTGCTTACTGGCTGGCCACACTTATCTTTGCATAGTTACTGTTATATAGCATAACATTAACCAGAGTGCCAAATTTTACCTAACTGAATATTTTTTTTTCTTAACTAGCCTCTCTAGGCTCTTATGTCAGCCACTACTTTTTGTTACAATAGCTTCGCACAGCTTTTTTTTTTCTTTTCTTTCTTTCAGGCATATCTTTCAGCAACAACCTCAACTCATTGAGAAAGCTTCAAAGTTATAAAGCTTTTCCAAGTAGCAGTACTACTACTTTGGTTCAGATCACACAGAGTGCATGAAGTGGCACCCATTGCATGATAATTATTCCTACATTGCAAGAATTTTCATTGTTTGTTCTAGACAATCCAAAACCTTATTCAAGAATCAATTTTGATTCCACTATGTCAGAGCAACGGTGTAAGGCCAAATTAGGTACACTTGTGAGGTATGCTGGTTTGACACAATACACTGTTACCCTCCTGTCTCCCATTTGCATTTACTGAGTTAATGAAACCCATATGTTGCAACAGTGCCAGCAGCTGTACCAAGCTCTTAAACAATGCTGTCAGGCCTTGGTCAACCAATATGAGAGATAGATGCTAGTGATGGACTACTCACAGCTGGTCAGCAAGGCATTTTTCTGTCTGGCTTTCCTCCACTGTTCTTAGTTACACCTTACTGATCATACTTCCACAGGGCTGACTGAGCTACTCACAATGTCAATTCATAACCCCCCCCACTAATTGTATCTAGCCCACTGCCCTTGAGATGGCTCTCCCCAAAGCAGGGCAGCAGGAAGTGTCAGTCTATCTGTGCTTCACACTCCTTTACACTGCAGACGTCATACAGGAATACTTGCAGACACACACACATGTCTGTACACCAGACCAGCTGTAATACATGTTTCTCTGAAATACCATGCATGCCTCCACACATTAGTTCACACACATATACAAGCACATGTATTCTGACACCTACACTCATGCACACAAGCACACATCACCTTGAGCACTTGCTTTATGTGACACCATGTCTGCATACTTGAGCAAACACACACACCCCAAACCATTTTCATCACATGTTCTATGTTACTCCATGTACACCCTTCTCTTGCGAGATTGACACACACACAGAGACACACACACACACACACATGCACGTACAAGCAATGTACTGCTGAGGTGCACTGCATTACCCACCTCTCCACAAAACACTGCTTCAATTCCAAGGGGGTTGTCTAAGGCAATGACATTGTCATCTCGTAACATCACCCCAGTAACTGATGCAAGCCCGCTGCACTGACACAGCTCTCCCCACAGCAGAGCAACAAGGAGGTCTCAGTTCAGCTTTGCTCCACAGTTATTTGATACACCACATACATCATCCAGGAACACACACACACACACACACACACGCACACACGCACACACTCAGAAGAAATTAATGTTATGCACTTACCATCTTACCATAACAGTTGATATTTGTTGCTATATCGTACTTCATTTCAAGAGTGTGCAGTTAGTTCATTCTTTGACTACAAAGGTAATCTGAAATGTGTACATTTTTTCTTCATTGCTCATATTGACCCTTAACTCAACTGTTCCACCTCGTTTTCAGTTTGCCATTTGCAATCAGTAATGATTGAAAAACTGATGGTAGTTCCTAATCCAGTGAGTTTACAAGCACTTTCACGGTTTCCATACCTATTATATGTATAGTACACACAAGGGACCTTAAATGTTTGGCCCTAAGCACTGACCATCCTTAGGAGCTGTCAGAATCTCCCACTAAACAAGAATTGATCACGATAAAGGCTTGTAATCTTGTCTCACATCCTCACTTACAATCAGCCCTCGGCGGTTAACCTCATCGTTCTATGAATTGCACTGTAATCATTCCATTACTAACATTAAGTGATTAGTAGTCTATCTTCCTAACATTTACATAACTGAGACAGTAAGCCATGTTACTATCCTTAATACTGACATCCATCCATATTCAGTTTTGTACAGTAGAGTTAAGTAATGTTTAATACAACAAAAAAAAAGAAGCACACAGACATTAAATATCACCCTGCTCTACCTTGCAACCTTGAAATCGTATCAAAAAAGTTATTACCTATCAGACATTGTGCAATGTATGCTGACTGTCACCCTGGTCTTCCTTGCAAACTTGAAATCATATCCAAACAGTCATTACCTATCAGACACTGTGCAATGTACACACAATGTCCGCAAATCTATTGTCTATGTGACACTACAGATTATCACAATCCTGTGACTGAATTCTAAAAGTGTTTAAAATGCTTACAGTTGAAAAGGCCCATGAAAGGAAATTGAAATAAAATAATATCAATTGGCCGTCAGTCATAACTGGATCACCTTTAGTTTATTAGCACTGTGTGTTTAATCTAGAGCAACATTACAAGTCGATCAATCCTTTTAACATGACAAAAATCCTCTTACTCTCTCCGTTTTCACGGGTTACCCTAAGTGCATTGATCTCCTCTGTTATTGCCGCTGCATGTGTGTTACTGTATATACACCGTGCTCTGATACACATCATCACTTACCAATATGGTTACTCATTTTCATCCTGTTTTGTACATCCTGTACAAACCTCGAGATTAGTTGTGGAACTTGATGCTCCTCAACTTGTGTGTTCCTTCAGGCCCAACAATAACAGTGATGTTGACACACTAACTATCCAGCACCTCTATGTTACATACTCATCCACAACAATGTAATCACACCCACAAACCAAGACCATAAATGAAACAGCTACCTCAGTGTCAAAGAACTCCTTCTCCTTGTCTGAACTATCCAGCTGATCATTAACAATTTCTTCATCAGCTGCACCGTAACTGTAGCTTCCACTTTCAACTATAGTCTTATGCACACACCATCAATTTCAGACTTCTCACAATTCCTATTGTCATTTGTAAGCAATGCTAACATGCACTAGCAACTCCCATTTGTTACTTTTCTCTGATTTCATCCTTGTGGCTTGTGTTAGACATTAATCAATACTGCTGCATGTCCTAATTTAGCTTAGTAGTCCTCACAGTTGTCATCTACAAATGTATTTCTGTTTTGCCTTAGGTTACATGATCCGGTAACGCAGATCTCCCTTTTTTGCGCAGTTACTCTTTGGGGTATGTACTACTGCTTGCTGACGATTCACATTGGAGTTATGATCAAAAATGGCTAGCATTGTGCGTACTTTCATTCCACTGTTTGAAAAATGCTCAAATTTGGGGCAATACTTGCACAGCAGAGCATGAAACACTTTCAAGCTGCCTGTGTGGCAGAACTGTGTTAAGTGTTTCAGATCATTCACCAGTGTTGTGTTGCTCATAATCTTCACCAGTGCAATGTGCGGCGCATCACCAACTTCCAACCACTGTTTTGTTTCCTGGTCTGGCAATGGAATCTTATGGTCACAGGCACAGAATTTCTCTCCCCAGTTCCAGGTGTGCCTGTCTGTTATGTGACAGATGAGAGACTTCCACTTTTCCAGCAGTAGCGGCGCATCTCCATCACATGTTTCAGAACACCACCACAAGTGGTTTGAAATACTTTGGCACCATGCATTAACTGCTCCATGTCCTTTTTTTTGGCAACTGATACAATCTTCTTGGTAATACTTTTTGACACGTCACAGGTCAAATTGATGGTCAATTTCAGGAAACTCTGTCCTCATTGCACTTCCAATCCCTCGATGTCTGTCCGTTGCTACTACATTTATGTCCACATCGAGTCTATGCAAGTTCCGCATACAGTTTAGGAATGCCTTTTTTTCCAAAGCTACTGAAAAAATTCCATCACCAAGTTGCTCTACCGAGAAATTCAGGAGATAGCCTGAGTCCATATCCATCAAACTGTAACAGCAGTACTTTGCTGAATAGCCCGGGCTGTCACATCGGCCATCACCTGATAATCTCACTGTTTTACCTTGAATGTCTTGTAGCAGATCTTGCTGATGTGTACTCCACCTTTGTTGAACCACTGGAAATAAGTACTCCCGCTGCAGGTCGTAAAACGTTGTCTGGCTAATAAACTCCAGACCCATATATGCACAAACCCTCGCTATATGTGCATATGTACTTCCACTAAATAGTACAGCTGCTGCATTCAAAATATTTCCCACAGGCATTCTACCCAGGACTGGTTGGCTTTGTCAACTTATAATTTCATGTCCATTCAGACATTACTTTCGTGGCAAACATGGATCCAACATGTCTTTTCTCATAGTCATCACATGCTGGTGCTTTACAGTCAGGACATATCATTCTTCTCAGCAGCTGATCCACGCAGTCTTCAAATACAATAAATTTCCATTGCAACACCATCTGCTGCTTTACATTTTCATACTCCAGGATCTCATCAAAGTCGGATACGGACATGGTGTTAGATGGCTCACACCACTCAGGGCCTTCTTCATGGCATTCATTTATATCTTCATACATTGTCTGGGCATCACTTGTCAGACTACAGTTGATGGTTTCATTACTTGTCACCGAGTTACTACAGCACACCATGGCAGAGGGCATCTCTAATTCCAAAAAATCATCATTCAATAGGTCCACATCTGTCCTTTGCTTATTATCTTTTAACATATCCACCTGTACTCCTTGCTCCATTGCATAGATGTCAGTACTACTGCTCATTTCAATGTGTGGGTTACCCCTCTTTACATAAGTGTGGTCCTTAAGAACTTGTGCTGGTGAAACACCAGTTTCTGGGAACTGCATGCTAGCATCCATCCATGTTGAGGCTATACATTCGGCGTCATGTACAGTAGGTCTTACAGCCAAAGTCTGTGTTGCCACACTTGTCATAGTATGTGACACATCTTAGTTTGACTACACAGACTCCGTGATCTCCTGTGGCCTCTCTCTCGTACATTTGACACTGTGCTGTCAGATGCTTTAATTTCTGTAGTTGTATTAACAATGTTTTTTCCATGTATAGCAGCAGAGGGAATTGATCCATTGCTCATTCCAAGTGTGGAGTCATGTTGTGCTGCATTATCTCTTCCCGCCTCTCCATCGGCGTACTCCATGCTGGCGATCACTACCTCTTCCGACAATACAGCTGCCTGTTCATAGAAAAAAAAAAGATAAACAAACAATGTAAATTAAATATCACACATCTGAACAGCAAATTCAATTTTCCCAGACAACTACACTAATGCTTCAAACACACAAATTCTTACACTTGATGTCCACTATGATGCCTTCCTCATTTCCCGTCAGGGGTTCTTCCAGCAGCATGCATGCCTGTTCTTTATGCCTCTGTATTAACACACAAAACAGTATAAAGGTGATGTCTGTGTTATGAAACAACGCACAAAAGGCAAAAAATGCATCATCATCCTCTTTGGGGAGAGTGACATCCCCTCAAATTATCACATTAATAACAAAGTCCTAAGCAGTCAGTCATGAGGGATTTGGGCACCCTGGTTGATAGCAACCTGACTTTTGATCACTATGTTGCTTCCGTGGTATGGAAAGCCTTCTACATGGCGCACCTCATAAGGGTATGTCATCCAGGAACAAAGATGGTCATAACATCCCTGCACTCTTCCATTATGAGGCCCATTATTGAGTACAACGCACCTTTCGGCATTGTACCTTGCAAAGCACTTCCAGCAGCTGAAAAGAACACAGATCTTTCTCACAATGAGAAGCCAGGTCCTCAAACATCTACCATACACATATAAGCTAAACGCCCTATCCCACTACTCAGTTTCATGCAGACTTCTCAGAGGCGACCTCTGTCTGGCATACAAGGTGATCATGGACCCCAACTTGATGCAACTGCTGCATATCCGCAAGTCAAGCTCCACTCGAGTAAGCCGCATGCGTGGCCTCACCCTAGTCTGTGACATAAAGAGGACTTGTTGTTAGGATGGATAGATTTGTCTCCCAGAGAGTCCCTCCTCTATGGTATAGAGTCCCTCTCTACATCAAGTAGAGTACCTCTTCACCCATTTTTATGCGCAATCTAGATAACTGGATGGGAAACAGAAAATGTACCCCTGGGATTCCAACCATGTGCATGCTGGACAGGGGCATTGAGTACTGATTTGTCTAAACAAGGGCTAAAGTCTTGGCTAGGTTTATAAGGGCCTCAGGGATACCAGCCTAGTAACCTCCTGTGGTCCAATGGCTGCTAAATACATATTGCCAACTTTAACTTGTGTGTGTCAGCCTAGCTTCAGTCAAGACATCTATAACAAAACTTCTACTGTAAATTTGAAAACAAACCTTAAATACAGATGTATTACTTCATACCTAATAACCCATTTTGATTCGCAGAAGTTCAACAGTGGAGATCCATGGTCTTTCACTGTCCACCCATATCTGCATTATCATCTACCTTGCACTTAATTATATCCCCAAAAATGTACAATGGAATGCATGTGCATTAACATGCAATATTCATATAGTTGTTCATACCAGAGTGAGTACCAAATACTCAATGCTAACAATGAACAATGTTATATCCATACTGTTTTACACTATTACGGTGTATAACTACAACACCAGAAGAACAACATGTCAAATTGCTGTCAACATGTAAAAAGAACCATTACATTGATTGCATACGTCTCTGACAGCCCATAACATCAACAGTCACATATTGAAATGGTTCTTTGTGGTATGGTATGACTTAATTTAACAAGTAAATAGACATATAACCACTCACTGATGGGGACCAACATTAAATGCCTGTATACATAAACACATTTACAAAATGCACAACAGGCTTCAAATCAAATTACTTACATCAAAGCCGTATAGATGATCAGTGGTTTGGATTTCAGAAGTGTCCACTGGCTGTGTTACCTGTTCTGCTGATTTATGTGGTGAACTCAGCAACTCATCCAGCACCTGTTAATGAAGAATAGTACATTATTAGACATAACAGAGAAGTAAATATTGTGGGAAGAAATTTCCAGGGAATTGTTATGGCTAGGCTTGCATAGGCCTTCGGGCCGATAGCCTAGTACCAACCTATGAACATGCAAACACCCCCATTTTTACATTTCTACTTAAGCGCCTTAATCATGCATTAACTGCCTTATGATTCAGCCATGTGACATGTCCATTGCAGCAATGATATCCTTAGGAATCTCGCAAAAAAGTGCAGTAAGACATTAAGAAATATTTTGCCATCAGGGCGTGGTTATCGAGTGGCCAAACATGAAATTATACCTGTAGTATTGTATTACGTTATACAGACTTAACAAGACAATCTACTGCAAATTTTGGATACATTATCATGAACACCACTGTATGCAGTGCCACATACTCTTGATTTCATAATCAAATATTTTCGTTCAGGATTACCTTCTCTCGTTCCTGCTGTTCAATCTGTCGACATGTGTCTTCACCTTTGATAAACTAAAAATATTTGGTACTGCATTTTTCTTAAGGCGACGAAGAATTCTGCCTTTTCTCATATCGGTGGGCAGCAACTGCTTCATAAAGTTGACTGCATACATGCTCTCCTCAAAGTGTAGGGAACAAAGACAGTAACGTGGCTTCTTACAATTTACTGCTTCAGCCACGAACATGGGTATGCTACCCACATTTGTTCCACACTGTGTTGCCCACACAGTGCATTGCTCCACAATGAGTGGAAAGCTATGTATAGAAACATTGTCTGACAAACGACCGCTGTGTGCGCCACAACCATACGCCAGGCAGTGGGGCATCTTTCACTGAAGACTGCTGTAGGTATCTGTGAATAAAAGGACAAGATGGTAAGTGTAATACAGGCACATTACAAGCTGCTCTGCCATATATTTACTTAATTAAAAATGCCAATGCATTCAGTGTTCCACTGAGAAATGTGCCTGACAGTGGTTAACAAACGATATGAGTCAGTCATCGACAGCTACCATCTGTTATAACACCTGCAAATAACTAACAATTGAGATCCATGAACAGCACCAAATATTACAGCATGCACTAAAAAAAAACCCTTAACCAACAGCATAATGAAATCACCGCTCATTGATGTACATACTACATCATATGGCTGTCATACATTTATGACATGTATGGAAATCTGAGTGAAAAAATACTGCCAATAATTAGCTTCCACCTATGATCATACATCACTCAGGGTTGCTGTCCATGTACCTTTAGCAGTGTCATTTGGTATGACCACATGTAATCCTTCAAGATCTGCAAAACATTATTCACCTATACCATCCATGTTGTGACATCGATAACCAAATCTGACATGTTGTAGCAGCTTCACGTAGCTGAAAAAACGTATGTATTTCTTTACAAATCTGACTAGATGCCAATGTTATGTTCAGGTCTTATTACAGCTTCTCCTTTCATGTTGTGGCTGGAATTGGTGCATTGACATCAGTGCACCCATCGCATTCAGCACAAGTTAATAAACAAATTTATCTCCATGAACTCCATCTTGACTCGTAATGGACAATGCTCAGTCTTCATCTCCAGGCTAAACGCAAATGAGCTGCACTGGCGCATCAGTTGACATGTACCTACCCTTTAGTGAGAGGGTTGTAATGTCTTAGACTGCATTTCAAGTAATCCTTTTTCTATGAACAAAGCATTAATGTCAACAGGCTTGAGGCAGTGAAAGGGAGAACATACTGGTCAGGACATGCCAGCATGCAACAAGTGGAAATGGAATTGGGTTTCAGACTGTACTTGGTTGGGTCCAACGCAAATCTAACACAATGTGTATGAGTGTAATGCACAACAATCTGCATATGTAGACCCCTTATGGAGGTTGAAATTCTTATGTACCAGTGTGGAGAACACACTTAGTAGTAAAAACCTAGCCATAATGAATGACCACCAGGCCGAGGCTGTGCAGTTTGCCAACAGCTATGAATTTAAAACAAATACTCATGTCCTTGAATATACAGAAACCATCAACCACTTATAGCAAAACTTCACTGGACAGCAGTTCATTAGAAATCTGTCTCTAGGTCTAATCAATTATTTCTTATACATTCATCAAGGGTGCATAATGAAGCCCTTCATACTGCCACTACTGGTTACTCGATAAGCCATTTCTAACTAGTGCAAACATAAACAGCAGTCAATCTCATACATACATACATTACTCCAAGCAAAATATAATCTGGAACTTGTGCTTCACACACCTTTCCATGGAAGTCTTATAATATAAACAGACAAGGATAAAGGTTTACATCAAGTTTATTAGCACTGTTTACGTACACGTGACACACTAAAAAAATGATTTTTCCATGTAAGATTTCAGTTTTCTTCGCTGTTCTGACATTTACGTATGTAATTTTTTTTATACATCACCATTACGATCCAAAACATAGTGTTATAGGTGCTTCAATTTGTTATTACATAAATAGAATTCCACCATGCAGTACATAAAATACACAGTACGCAATCAACACAATCCATAATTATTCTTTTTTTCCAGCTTCTGATTGCTTCAACAACTTGTCAGTAATCTTAAAGTGCTTCTCTGGAAACATCCAAAAACCTTCAAAAGCCTGAAAGCCAACGTAATAATTTTCCTCCGTGGGGAATCTTTGCCGTATACTGTTCACAACATGAGGGGATGACCATAACCAAGTTTTTTATTATTGTACATCCACAGCACATATGCTCGGAAGGCAACAAATCTGTATACTCTGCATAAAAGGAAAAGGTCACAGACACCATAATGTCTCTACTGTTAATGCATAGAAAATGCTATAACTTCAAGTGCTACACATCCTTCACTCTAGTAATGCTAACATGCTCACTTTTAACCAAGTGAAAATTCTAATGCAAGCCAATGCAGATAATGCAGTGTGGTACTTATGTACTGCACACGACATTACGTGTCAACATGCACTCAACTGTTACCCACTTGGTGTAATGCCAGTGCGTGCAACATGCAATTAAACTAACCTCTGTGGCTGTACAGGGCAGCTCAGTAATTAGCACCTTAATATCAACTGTGAAATGACATTTATCTGCAATGCTGTTTTTCATTTCTCAAATCTGACCTCCCTAGAAAACATCACAGCGTAAAACTCTGCTGTCTGCCAGCCACAATTTTTTCAAAGTTCAACACTTTGAAGGTCTGTTTCAGTTCACTGCAATAACTATGTCCAGACATGGACAAGTACTACAGACCATTCACATTCTATAGCAATCATAAGCATGTCACGCTACAGTGCCATTTTACTTAATCAACCATGTGAACTGTAGCCCACTAATTCACAAACACGCATTTTAGTTAAGAGAATAATTATGACACGCACACTGATAGACTATGACTTGCTTTTACCTGTTTGTCCACTGTGTACGTTGAAAATGACCTTTGAAATAGTACATGGCTCGCATAAGGATGTGTAGCAGATGCAGTGTTAGGCAAGTACTTTCAAATAGTGGATGTGCAGTAATGCAATGTGGTGGTGGCTGAATTTCACTGATTTTGGCTTTTGCATGGGTCAGTGATGCACAGTGGTAACATTCATGTGCAGTGCTCATTGGTATGCAGAGCTGGCATATGTGCACCATTTCATGTCTTCAACTGCTAGCATATATGCACCATCTTCCTCACTGCTACTACTGCATCTGCGTGCTTGTTTAGGTGAATGCTAGCCATCAGTATATACCAGCTCAAAGCTATATGGCACAATGGTACGCGACTTCGGCTGGGAGGCCATTCTTTCTCAAAGTCCACGTTTGGCAACTGAAACAATGCAACACTATAGCAATGTTACCATTACAAAAAATATTTGGAAAGTTGTCATGCACTTGAACAAGCTAAGCATACATTCAGTATTAGGTCATGGTTTAACTCAAGAAATCTTACAGATGCTATGACACTGTTGAGACTACGCAATCACTGTCAGATCAAGCATACAATCCTATGCAAACCCAAAGACTCATTTATTATGAATCAATGACCCCATATGCAAGTCCATAGCTTCTGCTGCAGTTATACTGTAACCGTCAGAAAGCCTTGCACACAAATATTGTCTTCAATTGTGCTGCCCAAACAATCCACAAAATTAGAGGCATAAGGACTATTTGAGCGATTATCCAGGTAAACACTTCTCACTCCAAGGAGACTAATACTAGTAAATTGTATGAAGATTACCTTCTGTGACACATTGACCATACCAGTGGGAACAAAGTGTGCCCGACTAAAAAAAAAAATGACACACAGAGAGTACTGGTACGAGTCAAGCATATGTAGAATAAGTAACAAGACAGGACATTATTGATACATTTGCAAATTAAGAGAGAGAGAGAGAGAGCTACCTGCATGTTTATATAGATATACAGATATATTTACAGAAATATATATATTCACACACACACATACAGAAATATACACACACACCTATGTACGGATTTCTTCGCCTTAAGAAAAATATGCAGAGATACTAACTTTCAAATGTAGTTACATCTATTTTTTCACCAGGAACTACAATGCATCACCTTCCACAAAGGCAGACAAATGTGAGACTGCAATAAAGTTGGTTGACTCCTAGGTGAGATCTTTTCAACGTATTGCAAACGTGCTTTATCACATATCGGAGGAAAACTCTGTACAACCCATTTCAACCAAATCCACATAAGTACAGATCAGCAGTCTTCTCTCCATCTAATTTCAAATCCAAGAAAATTTGATATACAGAAACCGGAACTGCATCAATTGAAAAGCAACGGAAAAAAATGCATCTTGAACCTCAACATCAATGGCATTGGAATAAGACATGCCATTTGCTAATTCCCATTGTGATGCTGTGAATGGGTGTTGATGACTGCATACTTGAATGGTTCTTTAAATATTAGGTCACTTGTTGTACTGTCAAATGTCTCCGGGGCCTGACACACATTGCCAACGTGTAAAAATACACCTTCCAAAAGAGGACAATTAATGCGGCTGCACAACTAATCTGTGTTCTGCCACCCTCCCCCCTATTTGGAATAGATGACTACGAAGCCATAGCAAATATTGATTGTCTTTTGTTGCCCAGGTCACAGAGAACTGCAAACCTGGTGGCGCACTAAATCATGTAAGGATAATATGTTGCAGAAAGGTGCAATGCAGATAGAAATTGCATTGAAAACAAACGCTGTTGAAAACCATTCACGAAAATCCATTCCTACCACATGTGAAAAACAAACTCCGATAGCAAATTACAAGACAGACACCAGCACTCTAAAGGTGGAGTATGTAGTTAGGGATGCAAATAGTCATACTGTAACATCAAATTAGCATACCATGTGTGCACTGCGACAAAATTTCTTTCACAGTGGTGAACCTTATAAGTAAGAGAGGGGTCTATGTTAAATATTCGAACATCCAAATGTCAAATGTTACATGGTCGAGACCAAATGTTAGACATTTGGATGTTCGAATATCAAATAAAAAAAAAAAAAAAAAAGAAAAAAAGAAACACACACCTTAACAGTGTGAGCAGGGGGTCAACCCCCCTGCACTCTCCAGACCCCCCCCTACTTAAATATACCAACTCCAAGACCGCACTTCAGTGCAGAACAGGGAAATTCTCAATATCTGCACCATATGGCACCGTTGAAAGTCAATCTTCGAACACTTGAAATTTTGAATGTTTGGTCTCGACCATGTAATGTTCGAAATTTTGTGTGTTTGAAGAATTGATATAGACCCTAAGGGAGTTAGCAGCACATCCTAGTATGGAATAGTAGCATGAGATTCCACAGTCATAGCAAAAGTGATGATGTGCAATGAAAAGTTTAGCATATACCACATTGAGAAACATGCAACACCTGTAGTGACCCCGTCGGGATCTTATTCAATCATTAGTAGCATCAAACTACATGGCCTTTGCAGGACGTTGTAAAAACACCACGCATGTATAGTCTGCCATCCAGTGACTATTAAGGGCCAGTATGTATCAAGACATCAGGTAGGTCTGCAATCTGTCTGTGTGTGAAGGGATTTCGCACAGTTACCCACTAAATTATTATACATAAAATCAATCCACTCAGCATCATCAGTTATTCCAAATGCCTAGATATCCCAGTATGTCACTGACAGGGCACATTTGGACAAATATGGTGAACCCAGCAACAGGTAGAGGGCATTTTAAAAAGGCAAAGTACGGGGCTCGGTACTGGACCCCCCAACACAACCCAAATGACACACAGCCCACAAATTCAGTGTGCCACTCAACCACAGCCCATAAGGCATAACAACTTACCCAACACTCTAGTCATAGGTGACTCTACAGTCAGGCACACTGATGTTCCACTCACTAGACTAAACAAGGAGAAAGTTACTGTCAGCTGCCTGTCAGGTGCCAGGATCCGCCACATAACGCATGCACTTAGGTCACTCCATAATAAGTACAAATATGACACTGACATTGTCCATGCTGGTGTAAATGACCTGAGACGTACCTCCCTGGACTACATGAAAAGAGACATGGTGGAGTTCTCCGATCTTGTATCCCAGGCAGGTATGACCCTAACCCTGAGTAGCATCCTGCCATCACCCAGAATGATACCACAGTACAAGGACAAAATGACTGACTTCAACAATTGGCTAAGCTTCTGGTGTCATTCTAAGGGGATCCAGTATTTGTCTGCCTGGGACGACATGATCGACAGTCCACGATGCTTTGCCAGAGATGGCCTGCACCTGTCGCCCTTAGGATTCCGGATACTGGCTAAGACTCTTGCCACCCCTATAGTGCCTTTTTTAGGCAAGGTTCAAATGACAAATTCACCACCGTAACAGGTACAAGAAAGCAAAATCTGAGGGTAATGCTACTCAATGCTAGAAGTCTAAACCTCAAAATGCACTCACTCAAGGCACTCCTTAAAATGGAGAACATTGACATCTGTGCAGTGACAGAGACCTGGTTCAAAGCTCCAGAGAGCACCCCTGCATTACCAGGCTTCAATTCATACCACACCTTTCGGCCACCTAACCCAGAAAGAAGCACTAAAGGTGGGGGCGTGTCCATATTCATTAAGGATATCCACACCTCCAGGCTAGTTGCACAGCATAATGCATCCGAGATTATCCAAGTGCAACTAACTCTGGGCAAGACCGCAATCCAAATTGTAGCTTGCTACAGACCCCCACCATGCCCCAGGATTCACACTCCTCATTTCTTGATACACTGGAAAGTATTAGGGTACAACCCAACACCCCAATAATGGGCGATTTCAACTACCCCACCATTAACTGGGAAAACTACTCATGTACCAACTCTTTTGCTCAACGTTTTCTAGAATTCATAAATTCCAACGCCTTGGATCAACTTATTCACACCCCCACCAGGGGCAGCAATATCCTAGACATGGTCATTACCAACATGGGAAACCGGTGTTCCACACCAGAGGTCAATTCCTCGTTGGTCAGATCCCACCACAAGCTTATCAGCCTAGACATCCACATCCCACCCCCAATTAGGGAAACCATCGTAAAAAACTTCTCAAAAGCCAACTTCACACTTCTTAAGACAGAAGTGGCAAACTTCATGACACCCATGCAGACGGACAATAGAGGTATGACTGCGAAATCCTATACAAATGCACTTTATAAGCACTTACACGAGTGCATGGATCATGCTATCCCTAACAGAACCAAGATGTCATCCTCCAAAAAAAGGAAGCCAATCTGGTGGTCCTCTGCCATAAACAAACTCTACAACAGAAGAAAGAAACTGTTGCAAAAAAGAGTAAAATCCCATGACTGGAGGAACTCCCTGGTCAACCTCAGTAAGAAGCTGAGATCCCTCATAAAATCCTCCAAAGCTAGTTACGAAAACAAAATTGCCACTGACTCTAAAGACAACCACAAAGCATTCTATAGCTATGTCAAGAATCTAAATGGGAACACTCAGCTCTGCTCTGAGTTACAGCATAATGGCACTAAATATACAGAACCAACTGATATTGCCAACATCCTAGCAGATAGGTTCAGTGCTAACTTTACCCCCCTCTCACCCCCTGGAGGGCCCATCTCTATACCGGAAGAATGCAAAGTTCCTATAATCACGGCTGCACAGGTAAAAAACACACTCTCCAAAGCCAAGAACACAGCATCCATGGGACCTGACAATATCCCAGGCTGCGTTCTACACGAACTACAGAATGAACAGGCACCCTACCTAAGCACCATGTTCAATCATAGCCTCACCTCAGGCTTTGTACCCACTGAATGGCGCACCGCAACAGTTATCCCACTCCACAAAGGGGGAGCCACGACGGACCCCGGGAACTACCGCCCCATTAGCCTGACGAGCCTGGTCTGCAAGGCCATGGAACGTATCATGGAACTCAAAGACATTGGTAATCTCCAAACTCTGGACCCTACTCAGTTTGGATTTGTAAAAGGCAGATCATGTCTCCTAAACCTGATTGACTTCTTTGAAGCAGTCACCAAAGCCATAGATGAGGGTAAAATGGTTCACACAGCTTATCTAGATCTCGCCAAGGCTTTCGACACCATCCCCCACTCTGGAATCATAGATAAGCTCACTAAACTAGGTATAAATCCCTATGTCACAAGATGGGTTGCCAACTGGCTCACTGACAGAACCCACACTGTGAAAGTAGCGGATTCCAAATCCGACATCAGACCAGTGACAAGTGGAGTACCACAGGGTTCAGTCCTGGGTCCTCTCCTGTGTGGTATCTACTTCTTTGAAGTGCAGGCCAACACAGAAGGTCTTTGGCTAACAAAGTCTGCAGATGACTGCAAACTAGGAGCCATAATCGAAACTCCTAACGATGTGGACAAACTACAAAAGGGCCTCACTGATACAGATACCTGGTGTCAAAGCCATGGCCTGAAGCTCAATGCCAAAAAGTGTATTGTCATCCCCTTTGGTAAAAACTCTGTACCCATGAACTACCACATAGCTGGTAGTCTACTTAATGCCGAAAATGTGATAAGAGACCTTGGGACACAGGTGGACAGTAGTCTCTCCTTTGATAATCACATCGCCACAGTGGTCAGAAAATCCTTTTACGTGGCTCATCTCATCACAAAAGGATTCTCATCCAGAAAAAAAGAGGTCATTGTTCCCCTCTACTCATCACTCATTTGACCCATTATAGAGTACAACGCCCCTTTTGGTATGTACCTCACAAGACATCAACAACAACTGGAAAGACCACAGAAATACCTCACAAAGACTATTACTGGCCTCAAACAGATGCCCTATGCAGACGGTCTCAAAAAGCTACAGCTTTACTCCATCGGATATCGCCTACTCAGGGGCGATCTCTGCCTAACATACAAAGCTATGTCAAACCCAGAGCTGTTGGACATGCTCCACTTAAAGAAATCCCAATCCCTCCGTGCTACACGCTCTAGGGACCTTAACCTTGTCACCACAATAAACAGAACATGCTGGAGGGATAGACTCCTGTCCCAGAGACTTCCCATACTCTGGAACAGACTACCTATGTCAAACAGAGCTCCTCAATAGCACTCTTCAAGAAAAATCTTGATGATTGGATGGGAAACGGGAAATTCACCCCGGGGATCACTTCTGTGGCTCTGCTCGACAGGGGCACAGGAAAATAATTTTCTTGGGTGGCGAAAGCCAGGGTACATTTTTTGGCTAGGCTTGTATGGGCCCTAGGGCCGATAGCCTAGTACCTACCTATGAACCTATGGACATCCTCTAGTTACAGGCTTGCCCCCCTGCATTCAAGTAGATTTTGTGTGTGTGTGTGTTTTTTTTTTTTTTTTAACATACCTTAACGAAAGCGCTTTCGTTAAAGTGTGTTCGGTGGTATTGGATTTGGGCTTTTGAACTATATATATATATATATATATATATATATATATATATATATATATATATATATATAAATATAAAGAGAGCTGTCTATATAGCTTATTTTATTATACATACAATCAATCCACTCAGCATTATCAGTTATTCCAAATGCCTAGATATCCTAGTATGTCACCGACAGGGCACATTTGGTCAAATATGGTGAACCCAGCAACAGGTAGAGGGCATTTTAAAAAGGCAAAGTACGGGGCTCGGTACTGGACATCCTCTAGTTACAGGCTTGCCCCCTGCATTCAAGTAGATTTTGTGTGTGTTTTTTTTTTTTTTTTTTTTTTTTAACATACCTTAACGAAAGCGCTTTCGTTAAAGTGTGTTCGGTCGTATTGGATTTGGGCTTTTGAATTTATATTTTTATATATATATATATATATATATATATATATATATATATATATATATATATATATATAAAGAGAGCTGTCTATATAGCTAAATTTTTTTTCCAGTTTTGACAATGCTAAATGGGAATGTTTTACTGGGCAGATAAACATTGACAGGGGATCCCCAGTGGAGAACAGATCCCCTTAGAGACATTACTTAGATATTGACAGAGACGTAAATTACACATTTCATATCAACATATACATGCAAGTATCTTAATGCATTGTTGAAGATACTTAGTTAGAAATCAAAATTACAGTACTAACTTAGCAAATGTTACAGAGGTAGTAGTACATTTTTACAGAATTTTACAAAATTACAGTACTAACTTAGAAAATGTTACAGAGGTAGTAGTATCTAAATTTGTCACCAGCCACTGTAGTAACGTAGTATAACATGTTGGGAAACTCAAAAAACAGTGTTACTGTAAGTGCCCTGTTGCTTGTATTTGGTAGAAGAATGTGGAAATATTTACTTACAGAGAGGCATTTATAGTTAGTGATGATGAATAAGGAAGCAGAGGTCATACTACATCACTTTTAGTAACATTACTATTAGCTAACAATAGCTACAGCAAGGATAAAACAGGGTACTAGCAGCTGTTAGTACAGATCGTTAGCTCATGTAAACTATGGATGTTCTTCGTGTTTCACTGTTGCAGTCATCACATTTGGGTTATCTGCCTGCAGGTAGCCCTCAGACGGCCTGAATACCAGAGTCTTGGATTCCTGCTTCGGATGCTGTCTCTTCTTCCATGACGTCAGGGGTATAAAACATGCAGCCGATGCCATTACATCAGTTTTTCTTGCCGTGTGGTGCCCGAAGCAGAAGCAGTCCACAAGTGCCGGTTGGCCGACTCATGACATTTTTGTTTTCGAGTTTCAGAACCGAAGTCTTCAAAAAAAAGATAAGTACCCCGTTAGGGATCTTTTTTCTTGCTCCAACCGATGTCAGTAAAAGTTAACAATTGTCTTACTTGTGGAAAGCAAATACCTCAAAGATTTTCATTTGTGCTGCATTCCCTGCTTAGGCCCAGACCACGATGTCCCTCGCTGTCGTTTTGTGCCTTGTTCAACCCCCGAACTATTATTCTTCATCAGGCTATATTTGCAGCAAATTATTTTGGTACTCTGTATCCGTACCCTGAAATGGCTTCAGTAAGCCATCTGACTACTGATGATCTGAAAAAAACGTAAGGATAAAGACAGAGACAGACCGCATAGGTCCAAAATTGCCGACAACGCTTCCGTTAAGCCATTCGCCAGTCCTCTGGTACTCAGTGAGGCGCTTTCCCAGCCCCTGATACCCTCTTCAGATTCGCAGGCCTCTACTGAGACCCATTCGAAGTCCGGTATGCCGCGAGATCCTTCTTCGACTATGGAACCTGCGGAAGTCTCTACCTTGGATGGGTCCAGTGCCGCTGTGCAAGCAACTGCTTCTAAGGGTGAATTCAGGCCTACAGACTTGCATTTTAAACAGACGCCATCTTCTTCATCTAGGCCTAAAATTCGCACCATGCCTAGAAAATTGACGTCCAAACTGCATCCTCAGGCCCATACGCCTAAAAAACAAATGCTTACAATGGCTGAAGACCTTATTACCTTAATTAGGGGAAGCCAGCCTTCCCCCTCTAAGAGACCTAGAATTGATTTTCCTTCCGATTCTTCTGATCAGGAATCTGATATTTCTGTTTCTTCTGATTACCAGGATTTGCCCTTATCTACCTATGAGGATTCTGATGCAGAGGATTCCATTCCCTTTGCTTTCCCTCCAGAAGATTTTTCTTTTGCTGAAACTTTGCACACTCTTAGGGAGCATTTCCGCTGGGAAAGCCAGGATTACTCTGACTCCAAAAAGAGGCTTAGGGAATTCTTACCCCTTCCTCAACACAGGCCTTTAGCTATCCCTCCTGTTCTGTACATTGTAGATGATGCTTTCTTGGAATCTAGCCTTTCCACAGACAATTTACCTCCAGCTCCCAGAAAACCTGGCAGGTATTACAGAGTTCCTCCTCAAGAATCCTACTGCGGATCAAGAGACCATTTCCCAAGGACCAAAGGGCATTAAGGGTACTGCTGCCAAAAATCCTACCCCTCCTGATAGAGATTCTAGAGCCTTGCACAGATGGGGTAAGAATGGACACACTTTTGCTACTTTGGCCATTAGGGCTTCGAATTGCCAGTTTCATATGTTAAAGTACCAGCAGCATATTATGGGACTACTTAAACAGAAAATGATGTTGATTCCTGACTGTGCTGAACACAAAGAATTACAGGATTTAATGCATTCTGCAGAACAAGTTGGTAAACATACTTTGCAATATGGTTTTGCCTCTTTAGAAGCATTTTGCAGGGCTGCTGTCACTGGGTCTGTACTTAGAAGGCATGCTTGGCTTATGGAGCAAAACTTGCCAGATCATGTTAAAGCTAAATTACTGTATGCTCCCTTAAACCAAGAACACCTGTTTGGCAACAAAGCAGAAGTTGTCCTCAAAATGATGGAGGAAAAAGCTAAATTGATGCAAACTGTTAAAGATTTCCTTCAAGTACAGCCTCCCAGATTTAGTAGGCATTGGCCTTCAAAAAATTGGTCCTTTCCAGTCTCTTCCAGGCATTCTCAGTCCAAACCCAGGAACAGCAGACCACCTAGGTTACAGTCTCAGGCTATGCACAGGCCTAAGCAGTGGGAGGCTCCCACTCCCGAGTAGTAAGGCACTCCTCTATGGAAAAATGGCACAATGACTTAACCTTAACCCTTCCAAGCCCTGCTCAACTGCCTGCTCCCTTAGGAGGAAAGCTCGCCCTGCATGCAAAAAACTGGGAACTCATTACCCAGGACAAATGGGTTTTGAATATAGTTTCCTAAGGATACAGATTTCACTTCCACACCCTACCAACCCCCAGACGGTTGGCCAGACCTACCCCAAAATCAGTGGGCAGAGGCCCAACAGCATGTTCTCTCTCTTCTAAGTATCAGGGCTATTCAACCTGTTCCAGCAGAAGAAAGGGGACAAGGTTTTTATTAAAGACTTTTCCTAGCACCCAGAAAAGACAGCTCCTGGCATCCTATCCTGGACCTCTGTATACTAAACACCTTTTTGGTAATCCCAAAATTCAAAATGCTAACACTTCAACAGCTTCTTCCTATGCTAGGCAAAGATGCCTGGCTGGCAACTTTAGAATTAAAGGAAGCTTACCTGCACACTCCAATAAGGGAATATTGCAGGAAATACCTACGCTTCAGGGCAGGCTCCATGCACTATCAGTTCTCTGCACTTCCCTTTGGCTTATCTACTGCACTCAGGGTATTCACAAAGTGTCTAGCTCCAGCCATTCCATTTTGCAGGCAGAGAAAAATTCAAACATACCCATACTTGGACGATTGTCTGATTCAGGGAGAAAGCCAGGACTTGCTATTATAACATCTGGCATTTGTAAAGAAATGTCTAACCTCTCTGGGGTACAGCATAAACGAAAATAAATCTCACCTAGTACCCTGCCAACAGACTGTATTCCTGGCAGCAAGCTTGAACACAACTTCCCAGATGGCTTTCCTCACTCCAGAGAAACAAGTTTACTTGGCAACCTACTTCAAACTATTAGCCACAAAGACCCAGCTATCTGCAAGGAAAATTCTGCAAGCCCAGGGGTTCATGGCCTCTTGCATTCTACTAATGCCATATGCAAGACTGCATATGAAATAAACTACAATGGTATCTAAAAGGCCTATGGTGTCAACATTCTCAGGACCTGAAATCAATGATTCTTATCATTCCTTGTATACAGACAGAGTTCCTTTGGTGGGCAGAGGCTTGCTACCACAACAAGGGGCTCCATTTCACTCTACCCCTTGCCATCCAAACCCTAACAACAGACACATCAGACTATGCATGGGGGGCTCACTTGGCAGGGCAGTGCATTCAGGGCAAATGGAACCAGAGACAGATGCACCTGCATATCAACCAAAAAGAAATGTTAGCTGTACAGAATTCCCTGACAGCCTTCAAAGACCATATTCTTCCAGGACAATTACTGGTAAAGTACATAAACAAGCAGGGGGGAACCCACTCATACCCTCTGCAGACTAGCCATGGCTCTGTGGAACACAGCCTTGAGCTACCAAGTGCACCTGCAAGCTCAATTCCTGCCAGGCAAGCTAAATTCACTGGCAGATGACGTAAACAGAAATCTCATGGACCCATACGAATGGAAACTGGAACCAAAAATATTCAACCTCTTGAGGAACAAATGGGGGACTCCAGAGGTAGACCTGTTTGCCTC